>NW_027510918.1:115000-415000 GCF_048772815.1 Callospermophilus lateralis
AAACCCTTCTTGGGCCATTTGCTTACTTGTGTTTCAATTACCCTGAATTTCAGGAAGGTCTTTGCCTCATGCCAACCCTTTGTGAAGCCTGAAGAAAACTGTTTTCATATGGAAATGAATGGGCTTCACCTGTGGCTCTTTGCTTAATTGCTTTGGAATGGGATGTGTCTGAATCAGTCTCTGGTCCTTGTGTGAGGCTGTGACTTAGATTCTCAGCACCCAATGGATCTAAAGAAAAATCCCATGTGCTTCCCAAACCGAAATGGCCAAAAGAGAAGTCATTGTGGATGAATTTTTTTGCCTTCTTGTTTTAGGTTCCTGACCTCCATTAAGTGAGAATAGGGATTCTTTGGATTAAATGAGTTCTTCAAATCCCTGCAGAGGCTTGCCCATATGTGCTTGGGTTTTCTCATGACTCCAAATCACATAAAGAATCTATACCTCACAGCCAGTAGGCCTCAAATTGGAGAAGCGGAACACTTTAACAGCAGGAATATTTGATCACTCCAGGTTCACAGGAGGAGTGTCCAGGCCACCATGATTTTAGGCAAATGAGGGGCAAGTGAGCTTATTTTTTACACTTTCTTAGGCTGTGCCCCTCATAGAAATCTCCAGCCAGGGGTTATGATGAGTGTCTATATGGAAGAAGATGAGGGCCCTGTGGGAGTGTTTTGATTTTAATTGTGGTCATTTTTGTGGTGGTTGGAAGGAATGACTGGTTCCACCTGGGCTTGAACTCTGGCGTGATTCCCCTTAGAGACTGAGTTCTGGAACTGAACTCAGAGAAGTATTGCCATGAATTGTGTTGGGATTTTAGAAGGCCATGCATGAGACTCACCCATGGAAACTGAGATCTAGGCCCAGGGTGTCTTTCCACAAAACAATGGGAACCTCAGCCAGGATATCACATGATTTTATTCTGAAAGATTGGCAGGTATAGTTGAGAGTCAAAACACACATGGACCTCACATTGTAGGCCTCAATTTGCCTGGCTTCATGTGACCTTTTGGCAACTCTTTGAGAAGCCTTGCCTGTGAGTGTTCTCCAGAGCTTTCATTGAAATGAGCTTTCTCAACACTTAATGGTTCCTGAATGATTTGAAACCCACAGTGCCTCCAACTTAATCTTTGAAAAATGGCTGGATAAATACCATGAAATTTTTGAAATTTCCATGACCAGGTGGCACTGGAGAATCTTTGGAAGTCCTGTGGTTGATCATGTGTATACCAGAGAATGCCTTGTTTTACTGGGTTTTATGAAAATGGTGTAGAACAGAGATGCCAGTAATTTGTATCCTGCTGATTAGTGGGCCTAGAGCAGTGGTGGGCAGTTGTGTGATAAAACACCATGGTGGGGCCATGTGGATCGGCCATTGGCTTCCAAATGGATTATGACTGACATAGTGCAGAAATCAGACACTTATATGTAAAGGCATTTTTTATATGGAGAGGTTCAGGGCAATGTTCAGAATCAGTTTACTATGGTTATTGGGGCAAGCTGTGTGGGATAGAAGCCTGGTTGGTGCATTCTCCTGCAGACCCTGACCCACCACACGTGACAGAACTCCCTTCAGCACTGTATCCTAGTAGAACTCCTTGTATTTGGTGAAGCAAATACCAAATTCCCAGTGCAGCAGCAAGAAACACCACGAAAAGTGGAGGATGACCAAATGTCTTCACAGTCCACACGAGGAGACACTTAGCCTCCAGTGGCCACAGTTTACATACAAAGAGAGAATTCAGCACTGCTGCCTCATGGTCATTGGAATATAAGAAACCATGTCTTCCAGGTCACATAGATGCAGACCCATTTTGATGGTCTCACTACAAAGGAAGTTAAAGCTCATGACAACAACATATATTTCAAGTGCCCAACCTCAGAGGCAGTTTTCCAAGAAGTCTTAGGCCAGCAGAGCTCCATGTTTGTGGAGTGTTTACACTGTTCTTTACGTTTGGAAACTCCTCTACCACCACCAAGGTTGTGAACTCCTGAGCATATTCCATTCCAGATATGTATTCACAGATTTTCACACTTTTCTACTCTAATTGTGTCTTACTTGGGCCAAGGTAATATCAAGGCATTGTTCTGAATGTGAGTGGGAAGATTTTTGTGTAGCACATATTTACATACACATTCGATTCATTTTTCAATTTTCTATTTGAAATACTGAAGCCCTGAAACTAACACATACCCTACTATACTCTAATAATTCTAATATGATGGTGAAAAATAACCCAAACAGAATAGAAATACAAGCAGTTCAGAGGAGGCATGGTGTATTGTTACAATTGCCTTTTGCATTATATAGTGTAGGAGTTATAAATCTAGTCATTTTTTGTTGAAATAGTTCTACATGTGTTTTTAAAATTAACAAATATGTGAATTCCTGTCTCCCTTTCTCTGTAGCCAATTCAGCACATGTATTTTTATATGCACATATAGAATTCTACCTGGTACCACACGTACATACTTGTGAGGTAACTGAATTGGCAGATGCAAATTGTGAGAAAGGATAACTCCTCCTAAATGCTGTTGGAACTGAAAATTCAACCTATGGGTGAGCTTCCTAGTTGAATAACATTATACATTAATCCATGTTCAGTAAAATGAATATTTTTCGATCTGTGGATTATATATATTTCATGATGAATTTCGATTGGCATATATATTGCTACTTTTTTTCTTTTATTGGTTGCTCAAAACATTAAAAATCTCTTGACATATAATATTTCATACATTAGATTCAAGTGGCTTATGAACTCCCATTTTTAGCCCAAATAGAGATTACAGAATCACATCGATTACACATCCACATTTTTACATAATGCCCTATTAGCTACTGTTGTATTCTGCTACCTTTCCTATACTCTACTATCTCCCCTCCCCTTCCTTCCGATCTTCTCTTTTTTCCCCATCTACTGTAATTTATTTCACTCCATGTTTATTTTCCCATTCCACTCACAACAATATGTAATTTTGTGTAACAATGAGGGTCTCCCTCCATTACCATGCAATTTCCCTTTTCTCTCACTTACCCTCCCACCTCATGTCTCTGTTTAAAGTTAATCTTTTCTTCCTGCTATTGCTCCCTGCTCTGTTCTTAGTTGCTCTCATTATATCAAAGAAGACATTTGGTATTTATTTTTTAGGGATTGGCTATCTTCACTAAGCATAATCTGCTCCAGTGCCATCCATTTTTCTGCAAATTTTATGATTTTGTCATTTGTTAGTGCTGCGTAATACTCCATAGTGTATAAATGCCACATTTTTTTATCCATTCATCTATTGAAGGGCATCTGGGTTGGATCCACAGTGTATCAATTGTGAATTGTACTGCTATGAAAATCCATGTGGTAGTATCCCTGTATTACTCTCTTTTAAGGTCTTCAGGGAATAGTCAGAGAAGGGCAATAGCTGAGTCAAATTGGGGTTCCATTCACAGCTTTCCCAGGAATCTCCATACTGCTTTCCAAATTGGCCACACCAGTTTACAGTCCCACCAGCAATGTACAAGAGTATCTTTTACCCCACATCCTTGCCAGCACTTGTTGTTGTTTGACTTCATAATGGCTACCAATTTACTGGAGTGAGATGGTATCTTAGGGTGATTTTGATTTGAATTTCTCTGACTGCTAGAAATGGTGAGCATTTTATTATGTACTTGATGAATGATTGTATGTCCTCCTCTGAGAAGTGTCTGTTCAAGTCCTTGACCCATTTGTTTATTGGGTTATTTGTTATCTTATTGTCTAATTTTTTGAGTTCTTTGTATATTCTGGATATTAGGCCTCTATCTGAAGTGTGAGGAGTAAAAATTTGTTCCCATGATGTATGCTCCTTATTTACCTCTCTTATTCTTTCTCTTGCTGATAAAAAACTTTTCAGTTTAAGTAATCCCATTTGTTGATTCTTGTTATTAACTCTTGTGCTATGGATGTCATATAAAGGAATTTGGAGCCTGATCCCATAATATGTAGATCAGAGCCAACTTTTTCTTCTATCAGACACAGAGTCTTTGATTTGATATCTAGCACCTTGATCCACTATGAGTTAACTTTTGTGCATGGCGAGAGAAAGGAATTCAGTTTCATTTTGTTGCACATGGATTTCCATTTTTCCCAACACCATTTGTTGAAGATACTATATTTCCTCCATTGCATGCTTTTAGCTCCTTTATCAAATATAAAATAGTTGTAGCTTTTTGGATTAATCTCTGTGTCCTCCATTCTGTACCATTGGTCCACCCGCCTGTTTTGGTACCAGTACCATGCTGGTTTTTTTTTAATTAATTTTATTGTAGGTTGTTCAAAACATTTCATAGTTCTTGATATATCATATTTCACACTTTGATTCAAGTGGGATATGAGCTCCCATTTTTACCCCATATACAGATTGCAGAATCACATCAATTGCACAACCATTGATTTACATATTGCCATTCTGGTGACTGTTGTATTCTGTTGCCTTTCCTATTCTCTACTATCCCCCCTCCCCCTCCCCTCCCCTCTTCTCTCTCTACCTCCTCTACTGTAATTCATTTCTCCCCCTTATATTTTTCCTCCTTTCCCCTCATTTCCTCTTGTATGTAATTTTGTATACCCCTGAGGGTCTCCTTCCATTTACATGCAATTTTCCTTCTCTCTCCCTTTCCCTCCCACCTCTCATCCCTGTTTAATGTTAATCTTCTTCTCATGCTCTTCGTCCCTACTCTGTTCTTAGTTAATCTCCTTATATCAAAGAAGATATTTGGCATTTGTTTTTAAGGGATTGGCTAGCTTCACTTAGCATAACCTGCTCTAATGCCATCCATTTCCCTCCAAATTCTATGATTTTGTCATTTCTTAATGCAGAGTAATATTCCATTGTGTATAAATGCCACATTTTTTTATCCATTCTTTTATTGAAGGACATCTATGTTGGTTCCACAGTCTTGCTATTGTGAAATGTGCTGCTATGAACATGGATGTAGCAGTGGCCCTATAGTGTGCTCTTTTTAGGTCTTTAGGGGATAGACCGAGAAGGGGAATAGCTGGATCAAATGGTGGTTCCATCCCGAGCTTTCCAAGAAATCTCCATACTGCTTTCCAAATTGGGTGCACCAATTTGCAGTCCCACCAGTAATGTACAAGAGTACACTTTTCCCGACATCCTCGACAGCACTTGTTGGTGTTTGACTTCCTAAAGGCTGCCAATCTTACTGGAGTGAGATGGTATCTTAGGGTGGTTTTTATTTGCATTTCTCTGACTGCTAGAGATGGTGAGCATTTTTTCATATACTTCTTGATTGATTGTATGTCCTCCTCTGAGAAATTTCTGTCCAGGTCCTTGGCCCATTTGTTGATTGGGTTATTTGTTATCTCATTGTCTAATTTTTTTAGTTCTTTGTATATTCTGGATATTAGGGCTCTGTCTGAAGTGTGAGGAGTAACGATTTGTTCCCAGGACGTAGGCTCCCTATTTACCTCTCTTATTGTTTCTTTTGCTGAGAAAATAACTTTTTAGTTTGAGTAAGTCCCATTTGTTGGTTATAGTTATTAACTGTTGTGCTATGGGTGTCCTATTTAGGAATTTGGATCCCGACCCCACAGTATGTAGATCATAGCCAACTTTTTCTTCTATCAGACGCCATGTCTCTGATTTGATATCAAGTTCCTTGATCCACTTTGAGTTAACTTTTGTGCATGGTGAGAGAAAGGGATTCAGTTTCATTTTGTTGCATATGGATTTCCAGTTTTCCCAACACCATTTGTTGAAGATGCTAGCCTTCTTCCATTGCATGCTTTTAGCCCCTTTATCGAATATAAGATAGTTGTAGTTTTGTGGATTGGTTTCTGTGTCCTCTATTCTGTACCATTGGTCCACCCGCCTGTTTTGGTACCAGTACCATGCTGTTTTTGTTTCTATTGCTCTGTAGTATAGTTTGAAGTCTGGTATAGCTATACCGACTGATTCACACTTCCTGCTTAGCAATGTTTTTGCTATTCTGGGTCTTTTATTTTTCCATATGAATTTCATGATTGCTTTCTCTATTTCTACAAGAAATGCCATTGGGATTTTGATTGGCATTGCATTAAACCTATTGAGAACTTTTGTTAATATCGCCATTTTGATGATGTTAATTCTACCTATCCATGAACAGGGTATATTTTTCCATCTTTTAAGATCTTCTTCAATTCTCTCTTTAGGGTTCTGTAGTATTCATTGTATAAGTCTTACACCTCTTTTGTTAGGTTGATTCCCAAGTACTTTATTTTTTCTGAGGATATTGTGAATGGGGTGGTTGTCCTCATATATATTTTAGAGGATTTGTCGCTGATATACAGGAATGCCTTTGATTTATGCGTGTTGATTTTATATCCTGCCACTTTGCTGAATTCATTTATTAGCTCTAATAGTTTCTTTGTAGACCCTTTTGGGTCTGCTAGGTATAGAATCATGTCATCTGCAAATAGTGATAATTTGAGTTCTTCTTTTCCTATTTTTATGCATTTAATTTCTTTTGTCTGTCTAATTGCACTGGCCAGTGATTCGAGAACTATGTTGAACCGAAGTGGTAAGAGAGGCCATGCCTGTCTTGTACCAGATTTTAGAGGGAATGCCTTCAGCTTTTCTCCATTCAGAATGATGCTAGGCTGAGGCTTAGCATAGATTTCTTTTACAATATTGAGGTATGTTCCTGTTATCCCTAGTTTTTCTAGAGTTTTGAACATAAAGGGATGCTGTACTTTGTCGAATGCTTTTTCCGCATCTATCGAGATGATCATATGGTTCTTATATTTAAGCCTATTGATGTGGTGAATAACATTTATTGATTTTCGTATATTGAACAAACCTGGCATCCCAGGGATAAATCCTACCTGGTCATGGTGCACAATTTTTTTGATATGTTTTTGTATCCGGTTCGCGAGAAGTTTATTGAGCATTTTTGCATCTAGGTTCATTAGAGATATTGGTCTGTAGTTTTCTTTCTTTGGAGTGTCTTTGTCTGGTTTAGGAATCAGGGTGATGTTGGACTCATAGAATGAATTTGGAAGTTCTCCCTGTTTTTCATTTTCCTGAAATAGCTTGAAAAGTATTGGTATTAGTTCCTCTTTAAAGGTTTTGTAAAACTCTGCTGTATACCCATCCGGTCCTGGGCTTTTCTTAGTTGGTAGTCTTTTGATGGTTTCTTTATTTCCTCAGTTGATATTCGTCTGTTTAGGTTGTCAATATCCTCCTAACTCAATCTGGGCAAATCATATGACTTAAGAAATTTATCGATGCCTTCACTATCTTCTAATTTATTGGAGTATAAGGATTCAAAATAATTTCTGATAATCTTCTGTATTTCTGAAGTGTCTGTTGTGATATTGCCTTTTTCATCCCATATGCGAGTAATTTGAGTTCTCTCTCTTCTTCTCTTCATTAGCGTGGCTAAGGGTCTGTCAATTTTATTTATTTTTTCAAAGAACCAACTTTTAGTTTTGTCAATTTTTTCAATTGTTTCTTTTGTTTCAATTTCATTAATTTTTGCTCTGATTTTAATTATTTCTTGTCTTCTACTTTTTTGCTGTTGTTTTGCTCTTCTTTTTCTAGGACATTGAGTTGAAGTATTAGATCATTTATTTGTTGGTTTGTTTCTTTTTTTAAGGAATGAACTCCAAGCAATAAATTTTCCTCTTAGAACTGCTTTCAATGTGTCCCATAGATTCCGATATGTTGTGTCTGTGTTTTCATTTATCTCTAAGAATTTTTTAATATCCTCCTTGATGTCTTCTATAACCCATTTATCATTCAGTAACCTATTTTTCATTCTCCAATTGATGCATGATTTTTCCTTACTTCTTTTATCGTTGATTTTCAATTTCATTTCATTATGTTCAGATAAGATGCATGGTATTATCTCTACTCCTTTATATTGTCTAAGAGTTGCCCTGTGACATAATATATGATCTATTTTTGAGAAGGATCCAAGTGCTGCTGAGAAAAAAGTGTAACTGCTTGATCTTGGGTGGTATATTCTATATATGTCAATTAAGTCTAGGTTATTAATTATGTTATTGAGTTCTATAGATTCCTTATTCAACTTTTCTTTGTAAGATCTATCCAGTGGTGAGAGAGGTGTGTTGAAGTCTCCCATAATTATTGTATGGTGGTCTATTAGACTCTTGAACTTGAGAAGAGTTTGTTTGATGAACATAGCTGCACCATTGTTTGGGGCATATATATTTATGATTGTGATGTCTTGTTGGTGTATGGTTCCCTTGAGCTGTATGTAGTGTCCCTCTTCATCCCTTTTGATTAACTTTGGCTTGAAATCTATTTTATTTGATATGAGTATGGACACTCGTGCTTGTTTCCGAAGTCCATAAGAGTGATATGATATTTCCCAACCTTTCACCTTCAGTCTATGTATGTCTTTTCCTATCAAATGCGTCTACTGAAGGCAGCATATTGTTGGGTCTTGTTTTGTGATCCATTCTACTAGCCTGTGTCTCTTAATTCGTGAGTTTAAGCCATTAACATTTAGGGTTATTATTGAGATATGGGTTGTTCTTCCAGTCATATTGGTTTATTTATGTTACTAAACATGGTTTGTTTTCCTCTTTGATTATTCCCCCTCTTTACTGTACTCCCTCCCGCTGTTGGTTTTCATTGTTATTTTCCATTTCCTCTTCCTGCAATGTTTTGCCGAGGATGTTTTGAAGAGATGGTTTTCTAGCTGCAAATTCTTTTCACTTTTGTTTATCATGGAAGGTTTTAATTTCATCTTCCATACTGAAGCTTAATTTTGCTGGATACACAATTCTTGGTTGGAACCCATTTTCTTTCAGTGTTTCAAATATGTTATTCAAGGATCTTCTAGCTTTCAGAGTCTGTGTTGAAAGATCAGCTGTTATCCTGATTGGTTTACCCCTAAATGTAATCTGCTTCCTTTCTCTTGTAGCTTTTAAAATTCTCTCCTTATTCTGTATGTTGGGCATCTTCATTATAATGTGTCTAGGTGTGGATCTCTTATGATTTTGCACATTCGGCGTCCCGTAGGCTTCTAGGATATGGGATTCTGTCTCATTCTTCAAGTCTGGGAAGTTTTCTCGTATTATTTCATTGAATAGATTGCTCATTCCTTTTGTTTGGAACTCTATACCTTCCTGTATCCCAATGACTCTTAAGTTTGGTCTCTTTATGTTATCCCATATTTCTTGAATGTTCTGCTCATGGTTTCTTAACAGCTTTGCTGAGCTGTCTATGTTCTTCTCCAGTTGAAATACTTTGTCTTCATTTTCTGATGTTCTATCTTCTAAGTGTTCTACTCTGCTGGTAGTATTCTCAATTGAGTTTTTAATTTGGTTTATTGTTTCCTGCATTTCCAGGATTTCTGTTTGTTTGTTTTTTATAACCTTGATCTCCCTGTATAATTGATCTTTTGCTTCTTGTATTTGTTTATGTAATTCATTTTCGAAGTGCTCGAAGTGGTGTTTCATTGTCTGATTATGCTGTCTAATGTCTTCCTTGAGACTCCAGATAATCTGAAGCATGTATATCCTGAATTCTTTATCTGACATTCCATCTGCTGCAGATATTACCTCTTCTAAAGTTGAGTTGACCTGCATTGCTTGTGGTCCTTTCTTTCCTTGTCTTTTCATACTGATCGCGTTTCTTTCTGCTTGGTGAAACTGTTTTGTTATTGATTTTCCCCCTATATATTTATATTGCTCTTATATAGTTGCAAAGTCTCCCTCGCAGGCTTTGGCGGTGGTTCTGCCCCTCCTCCAATTGGGGCAATGTGCCTACTACGCCGGCAGGCTGCTGTGCCTCTACTTTCGGTGGGCCTGTTCGTTCGGTGGTCACAGGTTCGCCTCCCTTGCAGGCGTGAGAAGCGGCTCTGCACCTCCGCTGGCCGCTAGGCCTGTTCTGTCTGTCGTTTGCAGGTCTGTCTACCTAACAGGTGCTGGTGGCGGCTCTGCCCCTCCCCCAAACGGGGTGATGTGTCAGACGGCCACTGGGCCTGTTTTATCAGTGGTCACGGTATCGCCTACCTTGCAGGTGGGTGGGGCAGCTGTGCCCCTCTGCAGGTTTCTGGGCCTGACTTGCCGGTGGGTCGCAGGTCATTCATTTTTTAGTTCTAGTAGTTTTTGTACACCTTTTTGTGTCTTCTATGTATAAAATAATGTCACCCGAAAATAGTGATAATTTGCGTTCTTATTTTCCTATTTTTATGCCTTTTATTTGTTTAGTATGTCTAATTGCTCTGGCCAGTGTTTCGAGAACTATATGGAATAGAAGTGGTGAGAGAGGGCATCCCTGTCTTGTTCCAGATTTTAGAAGAAATGCCTTCAATTTTTCTCCATTCATAATGATGCTAGCCTGAGGCTTAGCATAGATAGCTTTTACAATGTCGAGGTAACTTCCTGTTATCCCTATTTTTTCTAATGTTTTGAACATAAAGGGATGCTGTACTTTGTCAAATGCTTTTTTTGCTTCTATCGAGATGATCATATGGTTCTTATCTTTAAGTCTATTGATGTGGTGAATAACATTTATTGATTTCCGTATATTGAACCATCCTTGCATCCCAGCTATGAATCCTACTTGATCATGGTGCATAATTTTTTTGATGTGCCTTTGTATTCGATTCACCAGAGTTTTATTGAGGATTTTTGCATGTAGGTTCATCAGATATATTGGTCTGTAGTTTTCTTTCTTTGAGGTGTCTTTTTCTGATTTCGGAATCAGCGTGATGTTGGCCTCATAGAATGAATTTGGAAGAGCTCCCTCTTTTTCTCTATGCTGAAATAACTTGAAAAGTATTGGTATTAAATCTTCTTTAAATGTTTTGTAAAACTCCGTTGTATAGCCATCCGTTCCTGGGCTTTTCTTGGTTTGTAGTCTTTTGATTGCTTCTTCTGTTTCATCCATTGACATTGGTCTGTTTAAATTGTGTGTATCCTTCTGACTCAGTCTGGGAATATCATATGACTTAAGAAATTTATCGATGTCTTCACTATATTCTATTTTATTGAAATATAGGTTTTCTAAATAATTTCTAATTGTCTTCTGTATTTCGGAAGCATCTGTTGTAATATTGCCTTTTTCATCCCATATGTTAGTAATTTGAGTTCTCTCTCTTCTTCTCTTCATTAGCATGCCTAAGGGTCTGTCGAACATATTTATTTTTTCGAAGAACCACCTTTTAGTTTTGTTAATTTTTTCAATAGTTTCTTTTGTTTCAATTTCGTTGATTTCTGCTCTGATTTTAATTATTTCTTGCTTTCTGCTACATTTTTTGTTGTTTTGCTCTTCCTTTTCTAGGGCTTTGAGTTGAAGTGTGAGCTCATTTATTTGTTCGTTTTTACTTTTTTTCAGGAATGACCTCCAGGCGATGAATTTCCCTCTTAAAACTGCTTTCATTGTGTCCCATAGATTCTGATATATTGTGTCTGTATTTTCATGTATCTCTAAGAATTTTTTGATTTCCTCCTTTATATCTTCTGTAACCCACTGATCATTCAGTAACATATTGTTCATTTTCCATGTGATGTAGGATTTTTCCTTCCTTTTTTTATCATTGGTTTCCAGTTTCATTCCATTATGATCAGAAAAAATTCATGGTATTATCTCAACCCCTGTATATTTACTGAGGGTTGCCCTATGACATAATATATGGTCTATTTTTGAGAAGGATCCACGTGCTACTGAGAAAAAAGTATATCCACTTGATGATGATTGATATATTCGATATATGTCAGTTAAGTCTAGGTTATTGATTGTGATATTGAGTTCTATAGTTTCTTTATTGACTTTTGTTTGGAGGATCTGTCCAATGGTGAGAGAGGTGTGTTGAAGTCACCCATAATTATTGTGTTGTGGTCTATTTCATTCTGGAACTTGAGGTGAATTTGTTTTTTGAACATTGCAGCACCATTATTTGGTGCATAAATATTGATAATTTTTATGTCTTGTTGATGAATGGTTCCTTTTAACAGTATATAATGTCCTTTCTTATCCCTTTTGATTAAATTAGTCTTGAAGTCGATTTTATTCGATATGAGCATGGCCACCCCTGCTTGCTTATGGGGAGCATTGCATGGTATATTTTTTCCAAAACTTGCACCTTCAGCCTGTGTATGTCTTTTCCATTCAGATGTGCCTCCTGGAGGCAATATATTGTTGGATTCATTTTTAATCCAAGTTACCAGCCTATGTCGCGTTATTGGAGAGTTTAAGCCATTAACATTTAGAGTCACTATTGATATATGGTTTGTACTGCCGCTCATGATTGATGATTCATCTTTTTTTTTTTTAATTTAGTTTGTTTCTGCATGATTAGCTTTTCCCCCACCCTCAGTCATTACTGAGGCACTTCCCACTGATGGTTTTGGTTGTTGATTTTCATTTCTTCTTCGTGTATTGTTTTGCTCAAGATGCTTTGCAATGCTGGTTTTCTGGCTACAAATTTTTTTTACCTTTTGTTTATCATGAAATATTTTTATTTCATCGTCATACCTGCAGCTTAATTTGCTGGATACAGAATTCTTGGTTGGCATTCATTGTCTTTCAGTGTTTGAAATACGTTGCTCCAGGATCTTCTCGCTTTCAGCGACTGTGATGAAAAATCCATTCTCAACCTTATTGGTTTACCCCTTAATGTAATCTGCCTCCTTTCTCTTAGAGCTATTAATATTTTCTCTTTGTTTTGTATATTGGATATCTTCATAACAATGTGTCTTGGTGTTGGTCTACTGTGATTTTGTGTTCTCCGTGTCCTGTAAGCATGTCCAATTTGTATATCTATTTACTTTGTATTTCTGGAAATATTTCTGTAATTATTTCATTCAATAGATTACTAATTCCCTTGGTTTGAATCTGTGTACCTATCCAGATGACTCATTAATTTTTTTTTTTATGTTATCCCATATCTCTTGGATGTTTTACTCATGATTTTTTACCAGCCTTTCTGTGTTGGCTAGATTCATTTCAAGATGATATATTTTGTCTTCATTATCTGACATTCTGTCTTCTACTTGCTCCACAGTGTTAGTGATACTCTCAATTGACTTTTTAATTTGGTTTATCATTTCCTTCATTTCTAGAATTATTGTTTGATTTTTTTATAATCTCTATCTCCTGATAAAGATGCATAACTTCTTCTTTTATCTGTTTATGCAATTCATTTTCAATGTGTTCTTTCACTGTTTGGATTTGCTGTCTCGTATCCTCTTTAAGTTTCAATTCCATCTGTCTAAGGTATTCCTTGAGTTCTTTATATGACCATTTTTCTGATGACTATAGGTCCTCCTGAATATTTTGGCTGTCCTTCGTTGTTTGTACTTATTTTCTTCCTTGATTTTTTGTGCTGCTCATGTTACTTCTTGCTCTGTTTGACTGTTGAGTTACTGCTTACTCTTATAAATTTATTTGATGCTTGGAAGAAAAGATATTAGAAGGAAAGGGAAGAAGTCACTAAAGAGAATGAGAGTAGGCAGGTAGAATTCGAGGAAGGGGAAATCAGAAAATTGAAAAGAAATGATAAGACAAAAGAAAAAATAGAAAAGAAAGAAAGAAAGAAAAAAATTTAAAAATAATGATCATTTAAAAGATGTAAATTAAAGTTTAAAATAATAATAATAATAAAATAAAAATATTTAAAAAATGAAAACATATTAAAAAGTTAAAGTACAACAACAAAAAATATGAATTTACATAAAGAATCTAAACCCCACACTCAGTAGGCCTCAAGTTGGAGAAGTAGAGCAGTATTAACGCCAGGCCTATTTTTTCACTTCTGTTTCACAGGAAGGCAGTCCAGGCAACCCTGATGTTAGGCAAATGAGGGGCAAGGGAGCTTATTTTGGACACGGACGTGGGCTGTGTACCTCATGGAATCCTCCAGCCGGAGGTTATGATGAGTGTCTACATGGAAGAAGATGAGGGCCTTGTTGGGGTGTTTAGGTTTTAACTGTGAACATTTGTATGGCGGTAGGAAGAGATGACTGGGTACACCTGTGCTTGAACTCTTGTGTGATTCAACATAGAGACTGAGTTCTGGAATTGACCTCAGAGAAGTATTGCCATGGATTGTTTTGGGCTTTTAGAAGGCCATGCATGAGAGTCGCCCTTGGAAAGTGAGATCTACGCCCAAGTTGGCTTTCCACAGAGCAAAGGGAATCTCAGCCAGGATATCACATGATTTTATTCTGAAAGACTTGGCAGCCATAGTTGAGAGTGAAAATACACATGGACCTCACATTGTAGACCTCAATGGGCCTGGCTTCATGTGACCTTTTGGCCACCCTTTGGGAAGCCTTGCCTCTGAGAGTTCTCCAGAGCTTTCATTGAAGTGAGCTTACTCAACATTTAATGGTTAATGAATGAATTGAAACCCACAGTGCCTACAACTTCTTCCTTGAATAATGGCTAGATGAATACCATGAAATTTTTGAAATTCCCAAGACTAGGTGTCACAGGAGAACCTTTGGATGTCCTCTAGCTGATCATGAGAATACAAGACATTGCCTTTATTGACTGGGTTTCATGAAAATGGTGTATAACAGAGATGCAAGTAAGTTGGAACCTGCTGAGTAGTGTTCCTAGAGCCGTGGCGGGCAGGTGTGTGATAAAATATCTCTGGTGTGGCCATGTTTATCTGCCATTGGTGTCCAAATAACTTGTGACTGACATTTTGCAGCCAGTAGACCCTTATATGTAAAAGAATCTTGTTATATGGAGAGGTTTCAGGGCAATGTTCAGAATCAGGTTGCTATGGTCAATGTTGCAAGCTATGTGGGATAGAAGCCTGGTTGGTGCATTCTCCAACAGAACCCAACCCACCACAACTGAAAGAACTCCCTACAGCACTGTGTCCCAGTTGAACTCTTTTTATTTCATGAAGCAAATACCACACTCCTAGTGCAACAGCAAAAAACACCACAAAGAGTGGAGGATGACCAAATGGCTTCACAGTCCAGATGAGGAGACACTTGCCCTCAGTGGCCACAGTTTACCTACAAAGAGAAAATTCAGCACTGCTGCCTCATGTTCATCGGAAAATAAGAAACCATGTCATCCATGTAACATAGATGCAGACCCAGCTTTGATGGTCTCACTACAAAGGAAGCTAATGCTCCTGACAACAAAATATATTTCAAGTGCTCACCCTCAGAGGTAGTTTCTCCAGATGTTAGGCCAGCAGAGCTTCATGTTTGTGGAGTGTTTACCCTGTCCCTTACTTTTGGAAACTCCTCTACCACCTCCAAATTTGTGAACTCCTGAGCATTTTCTATAACAGGAATGTATTCACAGATTTTCTAACTCTTCTCCTCTAATTGTGTCTTACATGGGGCGAAGGTAATGCCAAGGCATTGTTCTGAATGAGAGTGGGAAGATTTTTGTGTAGCACATATTTGCATACACATTGGATACATTTTCCAATTTTCCATTCGAAATACTGAATCCCTGACACTAACAAATTCCCTTCTAGACTTTTACTTCTAATCTTAATATGATGGAGAAAAATAACCCAAACAAAATAGAAATACAAGAGGTTCACAGGAGGCATGGTGTATAGTTGGACTTGCCTTTCCTATGATAAATGGTAGGTGCTATAAATCTAGCAAATTTTTATTGAAACAGTTCTTTATGTGTTTTAAAAGTTAACAAATATGTGAATAACTGTCTCCCTTTCTCTGTAGTCTATTCAGCACATGTATTTTTTTATGCACATATTGAATTCTACCTGGTATCACACATACATTTTGTGAGGTGGCTGACTTGGCAGATACAAACTGTAAGAAAAGATCACTCCTACTAAACGCTGTTGGAACTGAAAATTCAACATATGGGTCAGCTTTCTAGTTGAACAACATAAATTGATGTTCAGGAAAATGAGTATTTTTGGATCTGTGGATGATATATATTTCATGGTGAATTTCAATTGGCATACATAATGCTACTTTTTAATGTCACTCTCTGTGTGTGTATCTATCTATCTATCTATCTATCTATCTATATATATATATATGTATTCACTCTCCAGATTTTTCAAAATATGAAATGTATTTGTCTTATTTTACACTCCCTAAATTCATTCATATTTATGTATGTGGATTTATAATCAACTTTTCACAAGTTTATTCTCAGAAATGTTCATCCACCTGAAATACATATTCGTTTCCAGTACTGAAAACTAACTTCAGGGGATCATATGATGGCAGCGAAAGGAGTGCATCAACCCCATATACAGCATCACTGTGCAAGAGAATGACGAATTTCCAGCAAAATTTGGGTGCTCCAAAACCTAGTGGAAGTATTTCCATCTCATGAGGATTAGCTACGGGGCTCAAACGTGAGTGATTTGTCCGCATAGAGCGTCATGCTGCTTATTCAGCAAATCGCCCTGCGGCTAGAGTCTGTGGCGCATGCTGGCAAACAATGAGATAGCAACACAAATATTCAGTGGTGCGGATTCTGTGGGCTCCAGCCAGCTGTACAATCACTGTGCTCATTGCTGAATTCTGGGTTTGAGACCGGGGAAGGACGCGGTCCAATTCGGTTTTCCACACCAGTCAGACCACAGAGGAAGCCAGGGGCCACCATCTTGGAGAGCTGACGTCACCATTCCTGTTTTCAACTCATAGCAGCTCATTCAGCTATAGAACAGGTAATCTCAGGCTGCCATTCGCCTGTGTCTCGGAGACAAATTACTCAGGCCTGTTCCTATCAGAACATACACCAAGCCCAGAGCGGCCGAATTCTGGCTCCTGGAACTGATCAGGCCCAGGGCTAAAGAACCCGCGGAAACTCCTTCTCGGTCTAGGTCTTGCTGAATACTGTGGAGGTAAATACCTACCTAGCCTTCATAGGCAGTGGCAACAGGATTGAGACGGGGCTTGTGAGGGCTGGTCAGGACTCACCCATTGCTTTGGTCATCCGGCAAAGGGAACGAAATGCTGCCATTCGCCTGGGATACCAACATGTTAGAGATCTGATGTCATCACAAAGTGGTGGAGGAGATAACTTCATCGATACCAGCGGTGACAGAAACAGTTGGTCTCCTGGTAAAAAAAGTGAGTCACAAACACCCGAGTCTCTCTCACTTTGTCTTCAAGCCAGAGGGGCAGAGCAGAGCCGCCGCCCATGCCCGGCACAGGCCCAGCGACCTGCAGGCGTGGTAGTCATGTCATCCCAATTGGAGTAGTGACAGAGCAGAGCTGCTGCCCGTGCCTGGAACAGGCCCATCAACCAGCAGGCGTGGTAGTCACGTCACCCCAATTGGAGTAGGGGCAGAGCAGAGCCACCGCCTATGCCCAGAACAGGCCCAATGACCCGCTGGTGTGGTAGACACGGCACCCCTATTGGAGTAGTGGCAAAGCAGAGCCTTCTCCCGCGCCCAGTACAAGCCCAGCGGCCCACCAGCGTGGTTGTTAGGTCACCCCAATAGGAATAGGGGCAGAGCAGAGCCACTGCCCAAAACAAAACAGTTTCAACAAGCAGAGAGAACCGCGAGCAGTATGAAAAGACAAGGAAATAAAGGACCACAAGCAATGCAGGTCAACACAACTTTAGAAGAGGTAATAGCTGCATCAGATGGAATGTCAGATAAAGAATTCAGGATACTCATGCTTTAGATGATCTGGAGTCTCAAGGAAGACATTAGACAACAAAATCAGACAATTAAAGATCACTTCGACAATGAATTACATAAACAAATCCAATAAGCAAAAGATCAACTATATAGGGAGATAGAGGTTGTAAAAACAAACAAACAGAAATCCTAGAATTGCAGGAAGGAATAATCCAACTTAAAAACTCAATTGAGAATACTACCAGGAGAGTAGAACACTTAGAACATAGAACATCAGACAATGAAGACAAAGTATTTCAACTTGAAAAGAACATAGACCACTCAGCAAGACTGTTAAGAAACCACGAGCAGAATATCCAAGAAATATGGGATAACATAAAGAGGCCAAACTTAACAGTCATTGGGATACAGGAAGGTATAGAGGTCCAAACCAAAGGAATGAGCAACCTATTCAATGAAATAATACGAGAAAACTTCCCAGACTTGATAAATAAAACAGAATCCCAAGTCCTAGAAGCCTACAGAACGCCGAATGTGCAAAATCATAAGAGAGCCACAACTAGACACATTATAATGAAGATGCCCAACAAACAGAAAAAAGAGAGAATTTTAAAAGCTACAAGAGAAAGGAAGCAGATTACGTTTAAGGGTAAACCAATCAGGATAACAGCTGATCTTTCAACACAGACTCTGAAAGCTAGAAGATCCTGGAATAACATATTTCAAACACTGAAAGAAAATGGGTTCCAACCAAGAATTGTGTATCTAGCGAAATTAAGCTTCAGTATGGAAGATGAAATTAAAACCTTCCTCGATAAACAAAAGTGAAAAGAATTTGCAGCTAGAAAACCATCTCTTCAAAACATCCTCGGCAAAACATTGCAGGAAGAGGAAATGGAAAATAACAATGAAAACCATCAGTGGGAGGTAGGACATTAAAGGGGGGAAAATAATCAAAGAGGAAAACAAACCATGTTTAGTAACATAAATAAACAAATATGGCTGGAAGACCAACCCATATCTCAATAATAACCCTAAATGTTAATGGCTTAAACTCACCAATGAAGACACACTGGCTAGTAGAATTGAACAAAAAACAAGACCCAACAATATGCTGCCTACAGGAGATGCATTTGATAGGAAAATGCATACATAGACTGACGGTGAAAGTTTGGGAAAAATCATATCACTCATATGGACTTCGGAAACAAGCAGGAGAGTCCATACTCATATCAAATAAAATAGATTTTGAGCCAAAGTTAATCAAAAGGGATAAAGAGAGACACTACATACTGCTCAAGGGAACCATACACCAACAAGAGACAGCAATCATTAATATATATGCCCCAAACAATGGTGCAGCTATGTTCATCAAACAAACTCTTCTCAAGTTCAAGAGTCTAATACACCACAATACAGTAATCATGGGAGACATGAACACACCTCTCTCACCACTGGACAGATCTTCCAAAAAAGGAATAAGGAATAAGGAAACTATAGAACTCAATAACACAATTAATAACCTAGACTTATTTGAGATATGTAGAATATAACACCCAACATCAAACAGTTACCTTTTTTTCTCAGCAGCACATGTATCCTTCTAAAAAATGATCATATATTATGTCACAGGGCAACTCTTAGACAATATAAAGGAGTACAGATAATACCATGCATATTATCTGATAATAATGGAATGAAACTAAAAATCAATGATAAAAGAAGGAAGGAAAAATCATGCATCACTTGGAGAATGAATAATAGGTTACTGAGTGATCAATGGGTTATAGAAGACATCAAGGAGGAAATTTAAAAATTCTTAGAGATAAATGAAAACACAGACACAACATATCGGAATCTATGGGACACATTGAAAGCAGTTCTAACAGGAAAATTCATTGCTTGGAGTTCATTCCTTAAAAAAAGAAACAACCAACAAATAAATGATCTCATACTTCATCTCAAAATCCTAGAAAAAGAAGACGAAAGAAACAGCAAAAGAAGTAGAAGGCAAGAAATAATTAAAATCAAAGCTGAAATTAATGAAATTGAAACAAAAGAAACAATTGAAAAAACTTGACAAAAGTAGAAGTTGGTTCTTTGAAAAAATAAATAAAATTGACAGACCCTTAGCCATGCTATGAAAGAGAAGAAGAGAGAACTCAAATTACTAGCATAAGGGATTAAAAAAGAAAATATCACAAGAGATATTTCTGAAATACAGAAGATTATCAGAAATTATTTTTAATCCTTATACTCCAAACAAATAGAAGACAGTGAAGGCATCGATAAATTTCTTAAGTCATATGATATGCCCATATTGAGTCAGGAGGATATAGACAACATAAACAGACCAATATCAATTGAGGAAATAGAAGAAACCATCAATCCACTACCAACTTAGAAAAGCCCAGGACCGTATGGGTATACAGCAGAGTTTAACAAAACCTTTAAAGAGGAACAAATACCAATATTTTTCAAGGTGTTTCAGGAAATTGAAAAAGAGGGAGATGCTTCCAAATTCATTCTACGAGGCCAAGATCACCCTGATTCTTACACCAGACAAAGACACTTCAAAGAAAGAAAACTACAGACCAATATCTCTAATGAACCTACACGAAAAAATCCTCAATAAAATTCTGGCGAATTGGATACAAAAACATATCAAAAAAATTGTGAATCCTGATCAAGTAGGATTCATCCGTGTGATGCAAGGCTGGTTCAATATACGGAAATCAATAAATGTTATTCACCACATCAATAGACTTAAAAATAAGAACCATATGATCATCTCGGTAGATGCAAAAAAAGCATTCTATAAAGTACAGCATTCTGTTATGTTCAACACTCTAGAAAAACTACTGATAAGAGGAACATACCTCAATATTGTAAAAGCAATCTATGCTAAGCTTCAGGCTAGCATCATTCTGAATGGAGAAAAATTGAAGGTATTCTCTCTAAAATCTGGAACAAGACAGGGATGCCCTCTCTCACCACTTCTGTTCAACATTGTTCTCGAAACACTAGCCAGAGCATTTAGACAGACGAAAGAAATAAAAGGCGTAAAAATTGGAAAAGAAGAACTTAAATTATCAGATCACATGATTCTATGTCTAGCAGTCCCAAAAGGGTCTACAAAGAAACTAATAGAGCTAATAAATGAATTCAGCAAAGTGGCAGGATATAAAATCAACATGCATAAATCTAAGGCATTCCTGCATATCAGCGACAAATCCTCTGAAATAGAAATGAGGACAACCACTCCATACACAATATCCTAAAAAAAAATAATAATAATTAGGAATCAACCTAACAAAAGATGTGAAAGTCTTATACAATGAAAACTACAGAACCCTAAAGAGAGAAATAGAAGAAGATCTTAGAAGATGTAAAAATATATCCTGTTCATGGATAGGCAGAACTAATATCATCAAAATGGTGATATTACCAAAAGTTCTCAATAGGTTTAATGCAATGCCAATCAAAATCCAAACGGAATTTTTTCTAGAAATAGAGAAAGCAATCATGAAATTCATATGGAAAAATAAAAGACACAGAATAACAAAAACAACACTAAGCAGGAAGTGTGAATCAGGCGGCATAGCGATACCAGACTTCAAACTATACTACAGAAAAATAGTAACAAAAATACCATGGTAATGGTACCAAAACAGGCAGGTGGACCAATGGTTCAGAATAGAGGACACAGAAACCAAGCCAGGAAACTACAACTATCTTATATTTGATGGAGGGGCTAAAAGCATGCAATGAAGGAAAATAGCATCTGCAAAAAATGGTGCTGGGAAAACTTGGAATCCATATGTAACAAAATGAAACTGAATCCCTTTTTCTCGCCATGCACAAAAGTTAACTCAAAATGGATCAAGGAGCTTGATATCAAATCAGAGACATGGCGTCTGATAGAACAAAAAGTTGGCTACAATTTACATACTGTGGGGTCGGGCTCCAAATTCCTGAATAGGACACCCATAGCACAAGAGTTAATAACTAGAATCAACAAATGGGACTTACTCAAACTAAAAAGTTTTTTATCAGCAAAAGGAACAATAAGAGAGGTAAATAGGGAGCCTAATCCTGGGAACAAATCTTTACTCCTCACACTTCAGATAGAGCCCTAATATTCAGAGTATACAAAGAACTCAAAAAAATAGACAATAAGATAACAAATAACCCAATAAACAAATGGGCCAAGAACCAGAACAGACACTTCTCAGAGAAGTACATACAATCAAAAAACAAGTACATGAAAAAATGCTCACCATCCCCAGCAGTCAGAGAAATGCAAATCAAAACCACCCTAAGATACCATCTCATTCCAGTAAGATTGGCAGCCATTATGAAGTCAAACAACAACAAGTGCTGGTGAGAATGTGGAGAAACAGGTACACTTGTACATTATTGGAGGCACTGCTAATTGGTAGAGACAATTTGGAAAGCATTATGGAGATTTCTTGGAAAGCTGTGAATGGAACTACCATTTGACCCAGCTATTCCTCTTCTCGGTCTATTCCCTAAAGACCCTAAAAGAGCATGCTACAGGGACACTGCTACATTGATGTTCATAGCAGCACAATTCACAATAGCAAGACTGTGGAACCAACCTAGATGCTGTTCAATAGAAGAATGGATAAAAAAAATGTGGCACTTATACACAATGGAGTATTACTCTGCTTTAAAAAATGACAAAATCATAGAATTTGCAGGAAAATAGATGGCATTAGAGCAGATTATGCAAAGTGAAGCTAGCCAACCCCTAAAAAACAAATGCTAAATGCCTTCTTTGATTAAAAGGAGAGTAACTACGAACAGAGTAGGGATGAAGAGCATGAGAAGAAGATTAATATTAAATAGGGATGAGAGGTGGGAGAGAAAGGGAGAGGGAAGGGAAATTACATGGAAATGGAAGTAGACCCTCAGGGTTATACAAAATTACATAAAAGAGGATGTGAGGGGAAAGGGAAAAATAATACAAAAGGGAGAAATTTATTACAGTAGAGGGGGTAGAGAGAGGAGAGGGGAAGAGAGCGGAGGGGAGGAGGGATAGTAGAGGATAGGAAAGGCAGCAGAATACAATAGACACTAGTATGGAAATGTGTCAATCAATTGATGTGTAACTGATGTGATTCTGCAATCTGTATACGGGGTAAAAATGGGAGTTCATAACCCACTTGAATCAAAGTGTGAAATATGATATATCAAGAAATAAATAATGTTTAGAACAACCATAAAAAATTAAAAAAAAAAAAGAAAACTAACTTCGGTGAATGAGGCACGCGAATCCTAATATTTCTACAGTAACTGACCAAGTTTAACATCAATGCAAGTAGATTCCAATGGACATGATGTGTATTTTTACATTAATTTTTATTCAAAACTGGTACAATTTCATCAGTTTATGCACATCATAGGATATATATTTCATAAAAAATTTAGCAAATTTATAGGCATTTGTTTCACTTTCAATCACTTCCTGCTTCAAAACACATGTATTCCTCCATATTTCTTGACTGGTCTTTGCATGAGAATTCTTTCCGAACACATTATTTTCGATTTCCATAATCACTTTTGAAGCAAACTTCACACACTCTTCATGATAAATCAAAACACTAATATTACCATTAGATGTATAACTGGTTGGAATGAATGAATATATATCAATATAAGATTTATTGTATATTTTCAGATATCAATTCAATCCATTATTTAAAGTTGGAACCAGTTATATTATTTATTCACAGTATGGTGTATTCATGCTTAATCTCTATATTCATGGACACAGGGTACACCTCTTTGTACCCCCAATAAAAATTTTACGTCTTCAGTATATTGCTCCCAGAAATGGTGGTAGAAATACTCATGTCACCTGATCTACATATAGATTTTTTCACAGTAATATTCTGGACAAAAAATGTAAAGGTCACACTTATGATTGTACCAAAGACTAAATGGAAAGCGATCATGGATTACTAAAAACATCCTTGTCCAGGTTGCCTAATGCTCTCAAATGTCAATCCTATTGGTTACTACATATTTGTTTCTTCCTAAGATTATATATTCAAACTCAACCCTGGTGAAAATGTCTACTCCTATCACTCACTTAATACTTTGCCTGATTTCATAATGTCTCTATTGTTATCTGCTTTTCTACATATTTTCCCAATTTCATCATAGTGACTGACTCTTCATATGTGCTGACATTTACATTCACTCTCTATCCGAAACCCTATAGCTAAAGAATTTTTAGTCCCAATCCTACACTCAGTCTTCTTCCTAAACCTACCGACTATCTTCCTAATTCTACTGACTATCCCTTTGGATTGGATGTTCTCTTCTACATTCAAACATCCAAGGTACAAGGTCCTATGCCATTGTATATCAAATTGTCTGAGACATCTTTGCAGAATATAATTCAAAACTAAGTATCCCAATTAAGGGCCCAATGCCCTTCTGGGCTTCAAATCATACCTAGATTTTTGTTTTCATACTTATATTTCACCTCAATATTCTTGTAAATATCGCAGGTTCCCAATACCATTATTTATCACACAGAATGATTGCTAACCCAAATCGAACCTGTTATTAAGCCTAAACATACACTGTTTCCTCAATCTCATTTTACAGAAGAGCAGGGATAGAGTCGTTCTTACAATACAGGAAAGTAGGGGACATTCCACCTGCTGAGAAACTCAAAGGTCCATTCAGAAATGATACCTGGAGAAGATGTAGGCAGCTATGAAGGACCTGAGAGAGCAAAAGTCATCTTCCATGGCAAACAACCTGGTCAGGATGAAGGGATGTGTCTGAATCAGCCTCTCTCTTTTTATTGTAGAGAAGATGGACCAAACCAGGCCTGTGTGGAGATCTGGTGCTGGGTGCCTATGGTTGACATACCATTCTACCTTGTGAAAGTGTCACAGGAAGTAGGGGCAGCCTCCATCTCATGGGACACTTGGAAGCAACTGTTAGGACAAAGTGGTTGCCAAGGCAGTGACCTCATTCAGTTCCAAAGAAAGTGATATACCTCATTTCCTTGGTGATGGAACTCTCTGAACTTTGTATCCAAGAATCCAGGCACCCCGAGGCAGCCCCAGTCCCAGTGGACTCACTTGTTTGGATTTACCAAGGACAGAGTCAGTCTTTCTTGGTACCTACCGATGTGAGGATGGCCAAATGCCAGGAGAGCTCTGAAGAGGGACCTTTCCAGAAGAAGCAGGTAGTGGCTCACCCCTTTTTCTTGACAACTTCACAGAGTTGGCCAAGGAAACCAGATCTGAGAGAGGTCAGGCCATGTTCTGAGAATAGGTAGGAAAGTTGGTTTGTTTGGTTTGGAGTGGATTGTTTTTAGTAAGTCGTTTGACCAGGCGAGTGTTTCTATGTCTGTGTATCCCACTGTGTCCATTGTTGTAGACATTAGAAAAGAGAATGCATTAATGGATGCGTCCAGTCTACTATAAATCTTCCCATAATTCAACCTGCCCAATTTATGAATGGACTGCAGCTTGTCTTATCGAGAGGCAACACATTCTATCTTCCTAAGTTCCTGTTTTCTTCCTGAATTCTGGCCACTCTCCAGAATAGGCTCATGGTTTTGTGTCCAAGATATGCACCACTACAATCTCTGTGACATGGCCATGTACTGGATAGCGGAAGAGAATGGCCAGCCTTTCAGAAAACTCAGATATCAGTGTGAACAGAAATGTCTCAGTGGAAAAACCCCGCTTTGGGCCTTTTGCTTACCTATTGTTCTGTTGCACTGAATGTCAGGAAAGACTTGGCCTCAGGCCACCCCTTTGTGAAGCCTGAAGAAAGAGTTTTCAAATGGAAATGAATGGGCATCACCTGTGGCTCTTTGCTTAATGCTTTGTAAAGGGATGTGGCTGAATTAGCCTCTTGGCCTGTGTGTGGCTGTGTCTTACATTCTCAGCACCTGATGGATCTAAAGAATGATCCCATGTGTGTATCAAAAACCATAATGGCAAAAAGATCAGTCATTGTGGATGAAGTCTCTTGCCTTCCTCTGTTAGGTTCCTGACCTCTGTCAAATGAGAAAATGGATTCTTTGGGTCAAAAGAGTTCCTCAAAGCCCTGCAGAGGTGCTTAGGGTTTCGCATGACTCCAAATCACAAAGAATCTATACCTGAAAATTAGTAGGCCTCAAATTGGAGAAACAGAGCATTATTAATGACAGGCTTATTTGATCACTCCTGGTTCACAGGAAGGGTGTCCAGGCCACCCTGACTTTAGGCAAATGAGGGGCAAGTGAGCTTATTTTGGACACTTTCTTGGGCTTCGCCCCTCATGAAAATCTTCAGCCAGACATTATGATGAATGACAATATGTAAGAAGATGAGGGCCATGTGGGAGTCTTTTCGTTTTAATTTTGGTCATTTGTGTGGCGGTTGGAAGAAATGACTTTGTCCACCTGGGCTTGAACTCTGGTGTGATTCCCCTTAGAGACTGAGTTGTGGAACTGACCTTAGAGAAGTATTGCATTGAATTTTGTTGGGATTTTAGGAGGCCACGCATAAGAGTCACCCTTGGAACTGAGATCTAGGCCCAGCGTTGCTTTCCACAGATTTTTCAATTTCTGAAAGAAGTGACCTCACCTCACTTCCTTGGTGATGGAACTCTCTGATCTTGGGATCCAGGAATTCAGGCACAAAAGCCAGGGCCAGTTCCAGTCCGAGTGGTCTCATTTGTTTGGATTTACCAAGGACAGAGTCAGTCTTTCTTGGTACCTACTCATGTGAGGATGGCCAAATGGCAGGAAATCTCTGAAGAGGGGCCTTTCCTGAGAAAACAGGTAGTGGCTCACAGCTGGCTCCTGACAATTAAATAGAGTTGGCCATGGAGTCCAAATCTGAGACAGGAGTTGCCATTTCGGGGGAACATAGTATGGCCCATAAGTCAGAGGACACTCAAGATAGTCAAAGACCTACTTGGCAGAAGGAGGTGCCTTTGTAGGTTTGGTTGTGGTTTTGTGGTTTTGTCTCATGTTCTGAAAATAGGCAGGGAAGTCGGTTTGTTTGGTTTGGAGTGAACTGTTTCTAGTAAGTCGTTTGGCAAGGCGAGTGTTTCTATGTCTGTGTATCCCACTGTTATCTATGGTTGTAGACATTAGAAAAGATATTGGATCAATGGATATGTCCTGTTTAGTAGAAAGCTTCCCAGAATTCATCCTGCACAATTTATGAATGGACTGCGGCTTGCCTTATCAATTGGCTACACCTGCTATCTTCCTAAGTTCCACTTTTCTTCCTGAATTCTGGCCACTCTCTAGAATAGGCTCATGGTTTTTTGTGCAAGATATATACCACCTCCAAGCTCTGTGACATGGCCATGTACTGGATAGCTCAAGGGAATGGCGAGCATCACAGAAAACTCAGAAATCACTATGACCATTAAAGACTCAGTGGAGAAACCCTGCTTTGGGCCTTTTGGTTACCTATTGTTCTGTTGCCCTAAATGTCAGGAAGGTCTTTGCCTTAGGCCACCCCTTTGTGAAGCCTGAAGAAAACAGTTTTCAAATGGAAATGAATGGGCATCACCTGTGGCTCTTTGCTTAATTGCTTTGAAAAAGATGTGTCTCATTCAGACCATTGGCCCTGTGTGAGGCTGTTGCTTAGTTTCTCATTACCTGATGGATCTAAAGAAAGATTCCATGTGTACATACAAAACCAAAGTGGCAAAAAGAGCAGTCATTGTGGATGAAGTCTCTCGTCTTCCTCTGTAAGGTTCGTGACCTCCATCAAGTGAGAATAGGGATCCTTTGTCTCAAATGAGTTCCTCAAAGCCCTGCAGATTCTATCCCCTAGGTGCTTGGGTTTTATCATGACTCCAGTTCACATAAAGAATCTAAAACCCACAGTCAGTAGTCCTCAAATTGGAGAAGCGGAGCAGTATTAATGGCAGACCTATTTGATCACATCTTGTTCACAGGAAGTGTGTACAGCCACCCTAAGTTTAGTCAAATTAAGGGGCACGGGAGCTTATTTTTGACACTGGCTTGGGCGGAGCCCCTTATGGATTCCTCCAGCCAGAAGTTATGATGAGTGTCTATATGGAAGAAAATGTGGGTCATGTGGGAGTGTTTTGGTTTTAATTGTGGTCATTTGGGTGGTGGTTGGAAGTGACAACTGGGTCCACCTGGGCTTGAACTCTGGTGTGATTCCCCTTAGATACTGAGTTGAGGTACTGACCTCAGAGAAGTATTGCCATGAATTGAGTTGGGATATTAGGAGGCCACGCATGAGATTTGCCCTTGGAAACTGAGATCTAGGCCCAGGTTGGCTTTGCACAGAGCACTTGGAATCTCAGCCAGGGTATCACATAATTTTATTCTGAAAGACTTGGCAGCCATAGTTGAGAGTCAAAACACACATGGACCTCACATTGTAGACCTCAATGTGCCTAGCATCATGTGATCATTGGCCACTCTTTAGGAAGCCATGCTTATGAGAGTTCTCCAGAGCTTTCATTGAAATGAGCATCCTCACCATTAAATGGTTCCTGAATGAAGTGAAACCCACAGTGCCTTCAACTTCATCCTTGAAAAATGGCTAGATAAATACCGTGAAATTTTTTTAAATTTCCATGACCAGGTGGCACTGGAGAACCTTTGGATATCCTGTTGCTGACTATGAGTATACCAGACAGTGCCTGATGGACTGGGTTTCCAGAAAATGGTGTAGAGCAGAGATGCCAGTAATTTGGAGCCTGCTGAGTAGTGGGCATAGAGCTGCAGTCGGCAGGTGTGTGATAAATCATCTGTGGTGGAGCCATGTGGATCTTCCATTGGCTTCCAAATTGCTTGTGACTGACATTGTGCAGCGAGCAGACCCTTATATGTAAAGGCGTATTTTTATTTGTAGAGTTTTTAGGGCAATGTTCAGAATCACGTTGCTATGGTCAAGAGTCAAGCTATTTGGGATAGAACCTTGGTGGGTGCATTCTCCTGCAGACCCTGACCCACCACACGTGAGAAACTCCCTCCAACACTTTGGCCCAGGTGGACTCCTTGTATTTTGTGAAGCAAATACCAAACTAACAGTGCGGCAGCAAGAAACACCACAAAATGTGGAGGATGACCAAATGGCTTCACAGTCCACACGGGGAGACACTTAGCCCCCAGTGACCACAGTTTACCTACAAAGATTGAATTCAGCACTGCTGACTCATGTTCATTGGAACATAAGAAACCATGTCCTCCAGGTCACATAGATGCAGACCCAGCTTTGATGCTCTCATTACAAAGGAATCTAAAGCTCCTGACAACAACATATATTTCAAGTGCCCAACCTCAGTGGCAGTTTCTGAAGAAGTCTTTAGGCCAGCAGAGCTCCATATTTGTGGAGTGTTTACCCTGTCCCTTACTTTAGTAAACTACTCTACCACCTCCAATGTTGTGAACTTTTGAGCATATTAAATTCCAGCTATGTATTCCCAGATTTTCTAACTCTTCTCCTCTAATGATGTATTACTTGGGGCGAGGGTAATGTCAAGGCATTGTTCTGGAAGAGAGTGAAATATTTCTCCATGTGTTTTTTTTTTCAATTATTTTATTTCATATTATTTTTTTATTTTTTTAATTGGGTGTTCAAAACATTACAAAGCTCTTGACATATTATATTTCATACATTAGATTCAAGTGGGTTATGAACTCCCATTTTTATCCCAAATACGGATTGCAGAATCATATGTGTTACACATCTGCATTTTTATAATTCCCTATTAGTAACTGTTGTATTCTGCTACATTTTCTATCCTCTAGTATCCCCACTCCCCTCCCATCTTCTCTCTCTACCCCATCTACTGTAATACATTTATATCTTTGTTAATTTTCCCATTCCCCTCACAACCTCTTATATGTAATTTTGTGTAACAATGAGGGTCTCCCTACATTACCATGCAATTTCCTTTATCTCTCTCTTTCCGACCCCCACCTCATGTCTCTGTTTAATGTTGATCTTTTCTTCCTGCTCTTCCTCCCTGCTCTGTTATTAGTTGCTCTCATTATATCAAAGAAGACATTTTTATTTGTTTTTTAGGGTTTGGCTAGCTTCACTAAGCATAATCTGCTCTAGTGCCATCCATTTCCCTGCAAATTCAATGATTTTGTCATTTTTTAATGATGCATAATACTCAATGGTGTATAAATGCCACATTTTTTTATCCATTCATCTACTGAAGGGCATCTGGGTTGGTTCCACAGTCTAGCAATTTTGAATGGTGCTGCTATGAACATCAATGTGGCAGTATCCCTGTAATATGCTCTTTTAAGGTCTTCAGGGAATAGTCTCAGAAGGGCAATAGCTGGGTAAAATGGTGGTTCCATTCCCAGCTTTTCCAGGATTCTCCATACTGCTTTTCAAATTTGCCACAACAGTTTGCAGTCCCACCAGAAATGTACAAGAGTACCCTATTCTCCACATCCTCGCCAGCACTTGTTGTTTGACTTCATAATGGCTGCCAATCTTACTAGAGTAGGATGGTTTCTTAGGGTGATTTTAATTTGCATTTCTCTGACTGCTAGAGATGGTGAGCATTTTTTCATTTACTTACTGATTGATTGTATGTCCTCCTCTGAGTAGTGTCGGTTCAGGTCCATGGCCCATTTTTTGATTGGGTTATTTATCATCTTATTGTCTAATTTTTTGAGTTCTTGGTATACTCTGGATATTAGGGCTCTATCTGAAGTGTAAGGAGTAAAAATTTGTTCCCATAATTTAGGCTCTCTATTTACCTCTCTCATTTTTTATCCTGCTGAGAAAAAACTTTTCAGTTTAAGTAAGTCCCATTTGATGATTCTTGTTATTAACTCTTCTGCTATGGGTGTCCTGTTAAGGAATTTGGAGCCCGGCCCCACATTATGTAGATCGGAGCCAACTTTTTCTTGTATCAGATGCAGAGTCTCTTATTTGATATCTAGCTCCTTGATCCACTTTGAGTTAACTTTTGTGCATGGCAAGAGGAGGGGATTCGATTTTATTTTGTTGCATATGGATTTCCATTTTTTACAACACCATTTGTTGAAGATGCTATATTTCCTCCATTGCATGCTTTTAGATCCTTTATCAAATATAGCATAGTTGTAGCTTTGTGAATTAGTCTTTGTGTCCTCTATTCTGTACCATTGGTCAACCTGCCACTTTTGGTACCAGTGCCATGCTGTTTTTGTTAATATTGCTCTGTAGTATAGTTTTAAGTCCGGTATCGCTATACCGCCTGATTCACACTTCCTGCTAGAATTGCTTTTGCTATTCTGGGTCTTATATTTTTCCATATGAATTCCATGATTGCTTTATCTATTTTTACAAGAAATGCCATTGGGATTTTGATTGGCATTGCATTGAACCTATAGAAAACTTTTGGTAATTTCGCCATTTTGATGATGTTAGTTCTTCCTATCCAGGAACAGGGTATATTTTTCCATCTTCTAAGATCTTCTTCTACTTCTCTTTTTAGGGTTCTGTAGTTTTCATTGTATAAGTCTTTCACCTTTTTTGTTTGGTTGATTTTTAAGTATTTAATTTTTTTGAGGGTATTGTGAATGGAGTGTTTTTCCTCATTTCTGTTTCAGGAGGTTTGTCGCTGATATACAGAAATGCCTTTGATTTATGCGTTTTGATTGTATATCCTGCCACTTTGCTGAATTCATTTATTAGTTCTAGTAGTTCTTTTGTAGACCCTTTTGGGTCTTCTATGTATAGAATCATGTCACCAGGAAATAGTGATAATTTTCGTTCTTATTTTCCTATTTTTATGCCTTTGATTTCTTTCGTCTGTCTAATTGCTCTGGCCAGTGTTTTGAGAACTATATTGAATAGAAGTGGTGACAGAGGGCATCCCTGTCTTGTTCCAGATTTTAGAGGGAATGCCTTCAATTTTTCTCCATTCATAATGATGCTAGCCTGAGACTTAGCATAGATAGCTTTTACAATGTCGAGGTTAGTTCCTGTTATCCCTATTTTTCTAATGTTTTGAACATAAAGGGATGCTGTACTTTGTCAAATGCTTTTTCTGCATCTATCGAGATGATCATATAGTTCCTATCTTTAAGTCTATTGATGTGATGAATAACATTTATTGATTTTCGTATATTGAACCATCGTTGCATACCAGGGATGAATCCTACTTGATCCTGGTGAACAATTTTTTTGATTTGCCTTTGTATTCGATTAGGCAGATTTTTATTGAGGATTCTTGCATCTAGGTTAATCAGATATATTGGTCAGTAGTTCTCTTTCTTTGAGGTGTCTTTTTCTGGTTTTGGAATTAGGGTGATGTTGGCCTCATAAAATGAATTTGGCAGAGCTCCCTCTTTTTCTATTTCCTGAAATAACTTGAAAAGTATTGGTATTAATTCTTCTTTAAAGGTTTTGTAAAACTCCGCTGTATAGCCATCCGTTCCTGGGCTTTTCTTGGTTGGTAGTCTTTTGATTGCTTCTTCTATTTCATCCATTGATATTGGTCGGTTTAAATTGTGTGTATCCTCCTGACTCAGTTTGGGCAAATCATATGACTTAAGAAATTTATCGATGTCTTCATTATTTTCTATTTTATTGGAATAATGGTTTTCAAAATAATTTCTAATTGTCTTCTGTATTTCTGTAGCATCTGTTGTGATGTTGCCTTTTTCATCCCATATGTTAGTAATTTGAGTTCTTTCTCTTCTTTTCGTCTTTAGCATGGCTAAGGGTCTGTTGATCTTATTTATTTTTTCGAAGAAGCAACTTTTAGTTTTGTTAATTTTTTCAATAGTTTCTTTTGTTTCAATTTTGTTGATTTCCACTCTGATTTTAATAATTTCTTGCCTTCTGCCAAATTTGCTGTTGTTTTGCTCTTCCTTTTCTAGGGCTTTGAGATGAAGTGTGAGCTCACTTATTTGTTGGTTTTTCCTTTTTTTTCAGGAATGACCTCCAGGCGATGAATTTCCCTCTTAAAACTGCTTTCATTGTGTCCCATAGATTCCGATATGTTGTGTCTATAATTACATTTATCTCTAAGAATTTTTTGATTTCCTCCTTTATGTCTTCTGTAACCCATTGATCATTCAGTAACATATTGTTCATTTTCCATGTGATGTAGAATTTTTCCTTCCTTCTTTTATCATTGATTTCCAGTTTCATTCCATTATGATCAGATAAAATGCATGTTATTATCTCCACACCTTTATATTTACTGAGGGTTGTCCTATGGCATCATATATGGTCTTTTTTTGAGAAGGATCCATGTGCTGCTGAGAAAAAAGTATATCCACTTGATGATGGTTGATATATTCTATATATGTCAGTTACATGTTGGTTATTGATTGTGATATTGAGTTCTATACTTTCTTTATTCAACTTTTGTTTGGAGGATCTGTCCAATGGTGATAGATGTGTGTTGAAGTCACCCATAATTATTGTGTTGAGGTCTATTTCATTTTGGAGCTTGAGGAGAATTTGTTTCATGAATATCGTAGCACCATTATTTAGTGCATAAATATTGATAATTGTTATGTCTTGTTGGTGAATGGTTCCTTTTAACAGTATATAATGTCCTTCCTTATCCCTTTTGATTAACTTAGTCTTGAAGTCGATTTTATTTGATATGAGGATGTCCACCCCTGCTTGTTTATGAGGATAAGTGTGCATGGTGTATTTTTTCCCAACCTTTCACCTTCAGCCTGTGTGTCTTTGCATTTCAGATGTGTCTCCAGAAGGCAACATATTGTTGGATTTGTTTATTTAATCCAAGTTACCAGCCTATGTCGCTTTATTGGAGAGTTGAAGCCATTTACATTCAGAGTTACTATTGATGTATGGTTTGTACTGCCAGCCATGTTTGATTATTTATCTTTTTTTAAATTTAGTTTGTTTCTCCATGATAAGCTTTCACCCTGCCTCTGTCATTACCAAGGTACTTCCCACTGATGGTTTTGGTTGTTGTTTTTCATTTCTTTCTTGTGTAGTGTTTTTCTCAAGACGCTTTGTAAAGCTTGTTTTCTGGCTTCAAATTCTTTTAGCTTTTGTTTATCATGAAAGATTCTTATTTTATTGTAGTACCTGATGGTTAATTATGCTGGATACATAATTCTTGGTTGGCATCCATTGTCTTTCAGTGTTTGAAATACGTTTTTCCAGGATCTTCTCGCTTTCAGCATCTGTGATCAAATATCCGTTGTTAACCTTATTGGTTTACCACTGAATGTATTCTGCCTCCATTCTCTTGTAGATTTATTATTTTCTCTTTGTTCTGTATATTGGATATCTTCATAACAATGTGTCTTGGCATTCGTCTACTGTGATTTTGTGTGCTCTTGTCCTGTATGCATCTACAATTTGTATATCCATTTCCTTTTTTATTTCTGGAAAGTTTTCTGTAATTATTTCATTCAGCAGTTTTCTCATTCCCTTGGTTTGAGTCTCTGTACCTTCCTCTATCCTGATGACTCGTAAGTGTGGTTTTATTTATGTTATCCCAAATCTCTTGGATGTTTTTCTTGTGATTTTTTTGCCAGCCTTTCTGAGTTGGCTGGACTCGTTTCAAGATGATATATTTTGTCTTCATTATCTGACGTTCTGGCTTCTACTTGCTCCACTCTGTTAGTGATACTCTCAATGGAGTTCTTAATTTGGTTTATCATTTCCTTCATTTCTAGAATTATTGTTTGATTTTTTTTATAATCTCTATCCACTGATAAAGATGCTTAACTTTTTCTTTTATATGTTTATGTAATTCATTTTCAATGTTTTCTTTTACTGTTTGGATTTTCTGTCTCGTATCTTCTTTAAGTTTCCATTCCATCTGTCTAAGGTATTCCTTGAGTTCTTTATATGACCACTTTTCCGATGAATCCTGGTCCTCCTGAATATTTAGGGTGTTCTTCGTTGTTTGTTCTCCTTTTCTTCCTTGCTTGTTTATGCTGCTCATGTTACTTCTTGTTCTGTTTGACTGCTGAGTTACTGTTTACTCTTATAAATTTATTTGATGCTTGGGAGGAAAGATTTTAGAAGGGAAGGGAAAAAGTCACTAAAGAGAATGAGAGTAGGCAGGTAGAATGCAAGGAATGGGAAATAAGAAAATTGAAAAGAAACGAAATACAATAGAAAAAATAGAAAATAAAGAATGAAAATGATTTTTTTTAAAAAATGATAATGATAATATAAAATTAAAATTAAAATTTTAAAAAATAATAATAACAAAATATGGGAGGTGAGGGGGGATTGCAGAGGAAAGGAAAGGCAGCAGAATACAACAGTTACTAGTATGGTATTATGTAAAAATGTGGATGTGTAACCCATGTGATTCTGCAATCTCTACTTGGTTTAAAAAAGGGAGTTCATAACTCACTTGAAGCTAATGTATGCTAATGTATGAAATATGATATGTCAAGAGCTTTGTAGGGTTTTGAACAACCAATAAAAAAATAAAATAAAATAAAATTATTTTGCCATTTAAAAAAAAAGAAAATAATTTTGAAGTTTATCTATGATCCAGGGGCAAGTTAAATGAAACAGTTTCCAGTTGTTAAGTCACCAAAAAATTTATTATTTCATGTGTTATTTATTTGCTTTGTAGTATGTTTAAATTTTATTTTTGGAAAGTTTTTAACCTTATTAAATTTGTTTATTTGTTGTGGGGGAAGCAATTGTATATAGGTTAAGTATTGTTTATCAAAAATGCTTAGAACAAGAAGCATTTCAGATTTTGGATTTTTTTGGAATTATGGAATATTTATACACACATAATCTTGGGGATAAGACTCAAGTGTAAATATGAAATTCATTTATATTTCATACATGCCTTAGACCCATAGCCTGGAGGAAATTTCATACAACATTTTTAGTATACCTGCATTTTGACTGTAACCTGTCAAATGAAGCCAAGTAGGAAACTTTTCACTTGTCACATTCCAGTACTAAAACACGTTAGATTTGGCATTTTGGATTTGGGATTTGGGGATTAGGGGTGCCCAGTTTCCAGAGGGCAAATTCTATTTTTCTACTAAAGTAAACTCATTTATCATAGGAAGTTGTCCTAAGTTAATTATCTTTGTATCCACAAAATTCCTAAAACTTATTGTGGTGCCTATATTTCTCCTTAAAATCATATTTCAAACATTTAATCTTGCTTCATTGAATAAAAACAAATCATATTTTCATCTAATTTTTAGATTCTTTAATTAATTAACACAATTGCTGTCTTATTAAAGGTTCTTTCACTTAAAATACATATTTTACATTGATATTAATAATAGATTTTCTGGAATTATCAATAAAATTTTTATACAATAGCTTTTGCTCCCTGTATTTTCAAACACCACTTAACTTGTGTGTTTGTGTTGCAAACAACTTAGAGCTGATTTTGTATTTTTACTTCAAATGACATTTTCTACACACTTTCATTTATTTTTTATAATTTATTCTTTTTTACTAGTTTTTTTAGTTGTTGATGGATCCTTATTTAATTAATTAATTTATATGCAGTGCTGAGAATCCAACCAGTGCCTCACACATGCTAGACAAGTGCTCTACCACTGATCCACAACTCTAGCCCACTCCAGTTTATTCTTAAAATTCACATTTTTTTTTAGTTTATGTATAGGTATTTTTTTATTGGCTCTACACAGCACTGGTATACTATCATATTTCTTTTTTTAATTGGTTCTTTTTATACATAACATTAAGATTATACATAACATTAAGATTCATTTTGGCATAATTATAAAAGCATGAAATATAATTTGCTCTAATTCAGTCCCCAGTACTTCCTCTTTTTCTCCTTTCCTCCCTCTTTCTGTTCCCTTCCCTCCACTCTACTGATCTTTCCGCTATTTACTTTTAGTTTGGGGGGATTGTGCAGGTGTGTGTTGTGTGTATACATAATGGTGAGATCCAATACGTTTTTTCCCTTTCATTTGTTGTTTTATGGTAATACCGTGTGATTATTTTTATAGTGTTTAAGTTCTTTTATGAGGATTTTGGAAAATAAAAGCAATAAATTTGTGTTCTCAGATGGTCATCATGAACCGGAAAAAAAAAATAAAATAAAATAAAAAATTTTAAAACATTTTTTAAAAGTTAAAGAACAGCAACAAAAAAATGAAAATAAAAGAAAACAAAAAAAAACAAAAACAAAAACAAAAAAAAACAAATTAAAATAATAATAATAACAATAAATACAGTCATAGATTGCAATAAACTTCTTTTCCAGTACGTAGAGCTGTGCCCACTGGGCCAAGCTTCTCCTTTCAATAAGTGGGAACCAATCACTGTGCAGCAGCTCTTCCTCCCAGACTGGGTGGGTGTCCAATCCTGAGTGCCTAGGGCCTTCTTTTGTGTTTCCTCAAGCCAGGCCCCACTCACCTGTGACACTCACCACAATACTGGCTACATGCCAGGTCTGCTGCTCCTAGGAGCCCTGTTTTCATGAACGCCTGGGAACACTCTCCCTGTTTGTCTCCCTCAGACCCTAAGTTTGTAGAGCTTAGGCCTGAGAACCCCCAGCGAATTTGCTTGCACTCCGGAAGCCATGCCCCCAGAAGCTGGAGCAAGAGACTTCAGTTTTCAGCACTGGTGGGAGCGGTGGCCTGGAGGTCTGCACCACGAGTCCCGTGCCACTCCTAATTCCCTCGGTCTGGCTATCGCGCTCAAGGGAGAGCTGGGAGGGGCTCTTAAGATTTCCCCACAAGTTCGCAAATTTACAGGAATTTGTTTCACTTTCAATCACTTCCTGCTTCAGGACACATGTATTCTTCCATGTTTCTTGACAGGTCTTTTCATGAGAGTTCTTTCAAGACACATTACTTTCAATTTCCATAATCACTTTTGAAGCAAAACTCACATAAACTTTATGATGAATTATAACTCTGATATTACCATTAGATGTATGACTTTTTGGAATTAATGATTGCATAACGATATAGGATTTCTTATATATTTTCAGATAAAAATTCAATCCATTATTTAAAGTGGAACGAGTTATATTATTTATTCACAGTATGGTCTATTCATGCATTATCTCTATATTCATAGACGCAGTGTACACTTCTTTATACCCCCAATACTAATTTATATGTCTTCAAAATATTGCTCCCTGAAATGTTGGAAGAAATACTCATGTCACCTGATCTACTTATACATTTAATCACAGAAATATTCGGAACACAAAATGCAAAGCTCACACTTATGTTTGTACCAAAGCCTAAAAGGAAAGTAAACATGGATTACTAAAAACATCCATGTCCAGCTTGCCTAATGCTCTCAAATATCAATCCTATTGGTGACTACATATTTGTTTCTTCTTAAGATTATATATTCAAACTCAACCCTACTGAAAATGTCTAATCCTATCCCTCACTTTATACATTGCCTGATTTCATTATGGCTCTATTTCTATCTGTTTCCTACATATTTTCCCCAGTTCATCATTGTGACTGACTCTTCACATGTGCTGACATTTACATTCACACTCTAATCGATAACCTATTGCTAATAAACGTTTGTTCCTAATCCTATACTCATTCTTTTTCTAAACCTACCGACTATCTTCCTAATCCTACCGACTATCCTTTTTTGACTGGATATTCTCTTCTACATTCAATCAAGCAAGGTACAAGGTCTTATGCCATTGTATATTGATCTATCTGAGACCTCTGTGCAGAATGTAATTTTATTCTAAGTATCACAATCAAGGGTCCAATGCCCTTCTGGGCTTCAAATGTTACCTAGATTTCTAGTTTCACACTTATATTTCACATATATATTCTAGTAAATATCGCAGTTTCAAATACCATTATTCATTCTGCAGGATGATTCCTAAACCAAATCCAACATGTTATTGACCCTAAACATACACTGTTCCCTCAATCTAACTTTACAGAAGAGCAGGGACAGAGTTGGTCTTACAATACAGGAATGTAGGGGATCTTCCACCTGCTGAGAACCTCAAAGGTCCATGCAGACATGATCCCTGGAAAAGAGGTAGGCAGCTATGAAGGACCTGAGAGAGCAAAAGTCATCTTCCATGGCAAACAACCTTGTCAGGATGAAGGAGTGTGTCTGAATCAGCCACTTTCTTCTTAATGTAGAGAAGATGGACCAAACAAGGTCTGTGTGGAGAGCTGTTCCCGTGTGTCTATGGTTGATATACCATTCTAACTTGGTGACAGTGTCACAGGAAGTAGGGGCAGCCTCCATCTCATGGGACCCTTGGAAGCAGCTATTAGGACAAAGTGTTTGCCAAGGCATTGACCTCATTCAGTTCCTGAAGGAAGTGACCTACCTTACTTCTTTGGTGATGGAACTCTCTGAACTTGGGATCCAGGAAGCCAGGCATCCAGAGCCAGTCCCAGTCCCAGTACCAGTGGGCTCACTTGTTTTGTTTTACCAATGACAGATTCTGTCTTTCTTGGTACCTACTGATGTGAGGATGGCCAAATATCAGGAGAGCTCTGAAGACGGGCCTTTCCTTAGTAAGTAGGTAGTGACTCACCGCTGGCTCCTAACAACTACACAGAGTTGGCCAAGGAGACCAGATCTGCCACAGTACAGGCCATTTCGGGTGAACATAGTAGGGCCCGCTAGTCAGAGGACACTCTGGATATTCAGAGACTTACTTGGGGGAAGGAGGTGCTTTGTGTTTGTGGGTGTGAGTTTGTGGTTTTGTCTCATTTTCTTAGAATAGGTATGAAAGCTGGTATGTCTGGTTTGCAGTGGACTGTTTCTAGATAGTCTTTTGACAAGGCAAGTGTTTCTATGTCTGTGTATAACACTGTGTCCGTGGTTGTAGACATTAGAAAAGAGAATGCATCAATGAATGTGTCCTGTCTAGTAGAAAGCTTCCCAGCATTCATCCTGCCCAATTTATGACTGCACTGCAGGTTGCCTTATCGATGGGCAACACCTACTATCTTCCTAAGTTTCAGATTTCTTCCTGAATTCTGACCAATCTGCAGAATAGTCTCTTGGTTTTGTGTCCAAGATAGGTAGCACCCCAAGCTCTGTCACATGGCCATGTACTGAATAGCTGAAGGTAATGGCGAGCTTCTTAGAAAACTCAGATATCAGTGTGACCAGGTAAGTCTCAGTGGAGAAACCATGCTTTGTGCCTTTTGCTTACCTATTTTTCTGTTTCACTGAATGACAGGAAGGTCTTTGCCTCAGGCCACCCCTTTGATAAGGATGAAAAAAACAGTTTTCATATGGAAATGATTGGGCATCACCCTTGGCTCTTTGCTTAATTGCTTTGAATGGGATGTGTCTGAATCAGCCTCTTGGCCCTGTGTGAGGCTGTGGCTTATATTTTCAGCACCTGATGGATATAAAGAAAGATCCCATGTGTGCATCCAAAACTAAAATGGCAAAATTCAGTCATTGTGGATGATGTCTCTCTCCTTCCTCTATTAGGTTGCAGACAATCATCAAGTGAGTATAGGGATCCTTTGGGTCAAATGAGTTTTTCAAAGCCATGCAGAGGTGCTTGGGTTTTCTCATGATTCCACTTCACATAAAGAATCTAAACCCCACAGTCAGTAGGCCTCAAATTGGAGAAGCAGAGTAGTTGTAATGGCAGGCCTATTTGATCACTCCTGGTTCACAGGAATGGTGTCCAGGCCACCCTGACTTTAGGCAAATGAGGGCCAAGGGAGCTTATTTTGGACACTCTCTTGCGCTGCACCCCTCATGGAAATCTCCAGAAAAGAGGTTAAAATGAGGGTCTATGTGGAAGAAGATGAGGGCCATGTGGGAATGTTTTGGTTTTAATTTTGGTAATTTGTGTGGCAGTTGGAAGGGATGACTGGGTCCCCCTCGGCTTGTACTCTGGTGTAATACTCCTTAGAGACTGAGTTGTAGAACTGACCTCAGAGAAGTATTGCCATGAATTGTGTGGGGATATTAGGAGGCCACGCATGAGAGTCGCCCTTGGAAACTGAGATCTATGCCAAGGGTGGCTTTCCACAGAACACTGAGAATCTCAGCCAGGATATCACATGATTTTATTCTGAAAAACTTTTCAGCCATAGTTGAGAGTCAAAACACACATGGACCTCACATTGTAGACCTCAATGGGCCTGGCTTCATGTGACCTTTTGGCCACTATTTGGGATGCCTTGCCTGTGATTGTTCTCCAGAGCTTTCATTGAAATGAGCTTCCTTAACATTTAATGGTTCCTGAATGAATTGAAACCCACAGTGACTACAACTTCTTCCTTGAATAATGGCTAGATAAATACCATGAAATTTTTGAAATTTCAATGACCAGTTGGCACTGAAAAACCTTTGGATGTCCTGATGCTGATCATGAGTATACCAGACAGTGCCTTGATTGACAGGGTTTCATAAAAATGGTGTAGAACAGAGATGCCAGTTAGTTGGTGCCTGCTGATTAGTGGGCCTAGAGCAGTGGTGAGCAGATGTGTGACAAAACATCTGTGGTGAGGCCACGTGGAACTTCCATTGGCGTCCAAATGGCTTGTGACTGATATGGTTTCAGCCAACAGACCCAATAGGTAAAGGCATCTTGTTATATGGAGAGGTTTCAGGGAAATGTTCAGAATCAGGTTGCTATGGTCAAGGGGGAAAGCTATGTGGGATAGAAGCCTGGTTATTGCATTCTCCTGCAAACCCTCACCCACCACACGTCACAGAACTCCCTCCAACAATGTGTCCCAATTGACCTCCTTTATTTCGTGAAGCAAATACCAAACTCCCAGTGCAGCAGCAAGAAACACCACTAAAAGTGGAGGATGAACAAATGTCTTCCCAGTTAGCACAGGGAGAAACTTAGCCCCAGTGTCCACAGTTTAGCTACAAAAAAATAATTCAGCACTGCTGCCACATGTTCAATGAAAAATAAGAAACCATGTCTTACAGGTCACATATATGCAGAACCAGCTTTGATGGTCTCTCTATAAAAGAACTAAATCTCCTGAAAACAACATGTATTTCAAGTGCCCAACCTCAGAGGCAGTTTCTCAAGAATTTTTTAGGCCAGCAGAGCTCCATGTTTGAGGAGTGTTTACCTTTTGCCTTACTATTTTGAACTCTGCTACCACCTCCAAGGTTGTGAACTCCTGAGTAAATTCCATTCCAGATATGTATTCACAGATTTTCTAACTCGTCTCCTCTAACTGTATCTTACTTTGGTAAAAGATAATGTCAAGGCATTGTTCTGGATGAGACTGGGAAGATTTTGGGGTAGCACATATTTGCATAGACATTGGATTCATTTTTCAATTTCCCTTTAAAACACTGAATCTCTAACCCTAACCAATTCCAAACTAGACTCTGACTACTAATCCTAATATGATGGAGAAAAATAACAAAAAACAGAAAAGAAGTACAAGCAGTTCAGAGGAGGCAAGGTGTATACTTGGACTTGCCTTTTGCATAATATAGGGTAGGAGTTATAAATCTTGCAAATTTTTTTTGAAATAGTTCTCCATGTGTTTTTAAAGTTAACAAATATGTGAATTCCTTTCTCCCTTTCTCTGTAGCCTATTAAGCACATGTATTTTTATATGCACATATAGAATTCTACCTGGTACCACACGTACATTCTTGTGAGGTGGTTGACTTGGCAGATACAAATTGTGAGAAGAGATCACTCCTCGTAAATGCTATTGGAACTGAAATTTCAAACTATGGGTGAACTTTCTAGTTGAACAACATTATACATAAATCCATGTTCAGTATAATGAATATTTTTGGATCTGTGGATGATATATATTTCATGATGGATTTTGATTGGCATATATATTGTTAGTTTTTAATGTCTCTCTCTCTGTCTCTCTCTCTCTCTCTCTCTCTCTCTCTCTCTATATATATATATATATATATATATATATGTATATATATATATATACTCTCCAGATATTTCAAAATATGTAATATATGTGACTTATTATACATGCCCTAAATTCATTCATATTCATTTATGTGGATTTATAATCAACTTTTCACAAGATTATTTTCCAAACTATTCATTCACCTGAAATTCATATTTGTTTCCTAGTACTGACAACTAACTTCAGTGAATGGTGTATACAAATCCTAATATTTCTACAGTAACTAACCCAGTTTAACATCAATGCAAGTAGATTCCTATGGACATGATACGTATTTTGACGTTCATATTTATTCAACAGTGGGACATTATTATTTCTTCAGTTTATGCACATCATAATATATATATTTCATCCAAAAGTTCAAAAATATATAGGAATTTGTTTCACTTTCAATCACTTCCTGCTTCTGAAAACATGTATTCCTCCATGTTTCTTTACTGCTCTTTTCATGAGACTTCTTTCCAAACACATTATTTTCGATTTCCATAATCAATTTTGAAGCAAAACTCACACACTCTTCATGAAAATCCTAATACTAATATTATCATTGATGTATAACTGGTTGTAATGAATGTCTGTATATTAATATTTGATTTCCTGTATTTTTTCAGATATCAATTCAATCCATTATTTATAGTGGAATGAGTATATGTTTTATTCAGAGTATGTTCCATTCATGCATTATCTGTATATTCATAGAAACAGGGTACACCTGTTTGTACCCCCAATACTAATTTATAAGTCTTCAAAATATTGCTCCCAGAAATGGTGGAAGATATACTCATGTCACCTGATCTACATATATATTTTATCACAGTAATATTATGGACACAAAATGCAAAGATCACACTTATGATTGTACCAAAGCCTAAATGGAAAGTGAGCATGGATTAGTAATAACATCCATGTCCAGGTTGCCTAATGCTCTCAAATGTCAATCCAATTGGTGACTACATATTTGTTTCTTGCTAAGATTATATATTCAACCTCAACCCTGTTGAAAATGTCTAATCCTATAACTCACATTATACTTTGCCTGATTTCCTTTTGTCTCAATTGATATTTACTTTCCTACATATTTTCCCCAGTTCATCATTGTGAATGACTCTTCACATGTGCTGACATTTACATTCACTCTCTACCCGAAACCCTATTGCTAAAAAAGTTTTTGTCCAAATCCTATACTCACTCTTCTTTCTAAACCTACTGACTATCTTCCTAATCCTATCGACTATCCCTTTTTGACTGCATGTTCTCTTCGACATTCAATCATCCAAGGTAAAGGTCCTATGCCATTGTATAGCGATTAATCAGAGACATCTGTGCAGAACATAATTCAAAGCTAAGTATCCTACCCAAGGGCCCAATACACTTCTGGGCTTCAAAACTTACATAGATTTGGGTTTTCAAACTTATATTTCACCTATATATTCTTTTAAATTTCGCAGGGTCCCAATAACATTATTCATCCCGCAGAATGATTCCCAACCGAATTCGAACCTGTTATTAACCCTAACCATACGCTGTTCCCTCAATCTACCTTTACAGAGGAGCAGGGATAGAGTTGGTCTTACAATACAGGAATGTAGGGGATCTTCCACCTGCTGAGAACCTCAAAGGTCAATGCAGAAATGATCCTTGGAGAAGCTGTAGGCAGCTATGTAGTACCAAAGAGAGCAAAAGTCTTCTGACATGGTAAAGAACCTGGACAGGATGAAAGGATGTGTCTGAATCAGCCTCTCTCTTCTTAATGTAGAGAAGATGGACCAAAGCAGGCCTGTATGGAGAGAAGTTCCCCGGTGCATATGGTTGATATACCATTCTAACTTGTGACAGTGTCACAGAAAGTAGGAACAGCCTCCATCTCATGAGACCCTTGGCAGCAACTGTTAGGACAAAGTGGTTGCCAAGGCAGTGACCTCATTCATTTCATGAAGAAAGTGACTTCACCTAACTTACTTGGTGATGGAACTCTCTGAACTTGGGATTCAGGAAGCCAGGCATCCAGAGCCAGTCCCAGTAACAGTCCTAGTGGGATCACATGTTTGGTTTTACCAAGGGCAGAGAGAGTCTTTTTTGGTACCTACTGATGTGAGAATGGCCAAATGCCAGGACAGCTCTGAAGAGGGTCCTTTCCTAAGAAAACAGGTAGTTGGTCATCGCTGGCTCCTGACAACTTCACAGATTTGGCCACGGAGACCAGATCTGAGACAGGGCAGGCCAGTTCAGGGTAACAATATGGTCCACAGTCAGAGGACACTCCGGATTGTCACAGACATATTGGGGGAAGGAAGTGCCTTTGTGGGTGTGGGTGTGAGTTTGTGGTTTTGTCTCATGTTCTGAGAATAGGTAGGAAAGGCGATTTGTTTGGTTTGGAGTGGACTGCTTCTAAAAAGTCGTTTGACAAGGTGAGTGTTTCTATATCTGTGTATCTCACTGTGTCCGTGGTTGTAGACATAAGAAAAGAGAATGCATCAATGGATATGTCCTGTCTAGAAGAAAGTTTTCCATCATTCATCCTACCCAATTTATGACTGGACTGCAGGTTGCTTTATGGATGGGCAACCCCTACTATCTTCCTAAGTTCCTGTTTTCTTCCTAAATTTTGGCCACTACCCAGAATAGGCTCATGGTTTTGTGTCCAAGATATGTAACACCTCCAAGCTCTGTGACATGGCCATGTACTGGATAGCTGAATGGAATGGCGAGCATCTCAGGAAACTCAGATATCAGTGTGACCAGGAAAGTCTCAGTGGAGAAATACTGTTTTGGGCCTTCTGCTTACCTATTTTTCTGTTGCCCTGAATGTCAGGAAGGTCCTTACCTCAGGCCACTCCTTTTTGAAGCCTGAAGTAAACAGTTTTTAAATGCAAATGAATGGGCATCACCTGTGGTGCTTTGCTTAATTGCTTTCGAAAGGGATGTGTCTGAATCAGCTGCTTGCCTCTGGGTCAGGCTATGGATTAGATTCTCAGCACCTGATGGATATAAAGAAAGTTCCCATGTGTGTATTGAAAACGAAAATGGTAAAAATATCAGTCATTGTGGATGAAGTTTCTTGCCTTCCTCTGTTAGGTTCCTAACCTCCATCAAGTGAGAATAGGATCCTCTGGGTCAAATGAGTTCTTTGAACTCCTGCAGAAGTGCTTGGGTTCTCCCATGATGCCAAATCACATAAAGAATCTATACCTGACAGTCAGTTGGCCTCAAATTGGAGAAGCAGAGCAGTATTAAAGGCAGGCCTATTTGATCACTCCTGGTTCACAGGAAGGGTGTCAAGGCCACCCTCATTTTAGGCAAATGACGGGCAAGGGTGCATATTTTGGACATTGCCTTGGGCTGCGCTCCTCATGGAAACCTCCAGCAAGAGTTTATGATGAGTGTCTATATGGAAGAAGATGAGGGTCATGTGGGAATGTTTTGGTTTCAATTGTGGTCATTTGTGTGGCGGTTGGAAGAGATGACTGGGTCCACATGGGCTTGAACTCGGGTGTGATTCTCCTTCGAGACTGAGTTCTGGAACTGACCTCAGAGAAGTATTGCCATTAATTGTGTTGGGATTGTAGGAGGCCACGCATGACAGTCACCCTTGAAACCTGAGATTGGGCCCTGGGTGGCTTTCCACAGAGCACTGAGAATCTCAACCAGGATATCACATGATTTTATTCTGAAAGACTTGGCAGCCATAGTTAAGAGTCAAAACACACATGGACCTCACATTTTAGACCTCAATGGGCCTGTCTGCATATGACATTTTGACCACTCTTTGGAAAGCCTTGCCTGTGAGAGTTCTCCAGAGCTTTCATTGAAATGAGCTTCCTCACCATTTAATGGTTCTTGGATGAATGAAAACCCCAAAGTGCCTCCAACTTCATTCTTGAACAATGGATAGATAAATACCATGAAATTTTTGAAATTCCCAATGACCAGGTGGCACTGGAGAACCATTGGATGTCCTATTGCTGCTCATGAGTGTACCAGACAGTGCCTTGATTGACTGGAGTTCTTGAAAATGGTGTGGAACACAGATGCCAGTAAGTTGGAGCCTGCTGAGTAGTGGGCCTAGAGCAGTGGTGTGCAGTTGTCTGATAACATATTTGCGGTGTGGCCATGTGGGTGTGTCATTGGCTTCCAAATGGCTTGTGACTGACTTGGTGCAGCCAGCAGAAAATTATATGAAAAGGCATCTGGTTATATGGACAGGTTTCAGGGCAATGTTCAGAATCAGGTTGCTATGGTCAAGGGAGCAAGAAATGTGGGATAGAAGCCTGGTTGGTGCATTCTCCTGAAGTCCCTGACCCACCACACCTTACAGGACTCCCACCAGCACTGTGACCCATTTAAAATCCTTGTATGTTGTGAAGCAAATACAAAACACCCAGTGCAGCAGCAAGAAACACCACGAAAATTGGAGAATGACCAAATGGCTTCAAAGTCCACACAGGGAGACACTTAGCCCCCAGTGGCCACAGTTTATCTACAAAGAGAGAATTCATCACTGCTTCCTCATGTTCATTAGAAAATAAGAAACCATATCCTCCAGGTCACATAGATGCAGACCCAGCTTTGATGGTCTCCGTACACAGGGAGCTAAAGCTCCTGACAACAACATATTTTTCAAGTGTCCAACCTCAGAGGCAGTTTCTCAAGAAGTCTTAATGCCAGCATAGCTCCATGTTTGTGGAGTGTTTACACTGTCCCTTACTTTTGGAAACTCCTCTACCACCTCCAAGGTTGTGAACTCCTGAACATTTTCCATTCCAGGTATGTATTCACAGATTTTCTAACTCTTCTTCTCTAATTGTGTCTTACTAGGGGCGAAGATATTGTCAAGGCATTGTTCTGGATGATAGTGGGAATTTTTTGTAGCACATATTTGCATACACATTGGATTTATTTTCCTATTTTCCATTTGAAATACTGAATAACTGACACTAACCCATACCCTAATAGACTCTTACTACTAATCCTAATATGATGGAGTAAAATAACCCAAACAGAATAGAAATGCAAGCATTTCAGAGGAGGCATGGTGTATAGTTAGACTTGGCTTTTGCATGATAAAGTGTAGGTGTTATAATTCAAGTTAATTTTTAATTGAAATAGTTCCATGGGTACTTAAAGTAAACAAATATGTGAATTCCTCTCTCCCTTTCTCTGTAGCCTATTCAGCACATGTATTTTTATATGCACATATAGAATTCTACCTGGTACCACAGGTACACTCTTGTGAGGTGGCTGACTTGGCAGATAGAAATTGTGAGAATAGATCACTCCGCCTAAACGCTGTTGAAACTGAAATTTCAAACTATGGGTGAGCTTCCTAGTTGAACAACATTATACATAAATCCATGTTCAGTAAAATGAATATTTTTGGATCTGTGGATGATATATATTTCATGGTGAATTTCGATTGGCATATGTATTACTAATTTTTAATGTCTCTCTGTGTGTGTGTGTGTGTGTGTGTGTGTGTATATATATATATATATATATATATATATATATATATATATATATATATATATATACACACACACACACTAAATTTTTTTAAAATATAAAATATATGTGTCTTATTATACACTCCCTAAATTCATTCATATTCATGTATGTGGATTTAGAGTTAACAATTCACAAGATTATTCACGGAAATATTCATCCACCTGAAATACATATTTTTTCCTAGAAATGAAAAATAACTTCAGTGAATGGTGGATACAAATCCTAATATTTCTACAATAATTGATCCAGTTTGTCATCAATGCAAGTAGATTCCTATGGGACATGATGTGTATTTTGATGTTCATTTTTATTCACCACTGGTATGTTACAATTTCTTCAGTTTATGCACATTATAGGATATATATTTCATCCATACGTTAGCAAAATTATAGGCATTTGTTTCACTTTCAATCATTTTCTGCTTTAGAACACATGTAATCCTCCATGTTTCTTGGCTGGTTTTTTCATGAGACTTCATTCCAAACATATTATTTTCGATTTCCATAATCAAATTTGAAGCAAAACTCACACACCCTTCATGATAAAGTATAACCCTAATATTACTATTAGATGTATAACTGGTTGGAATGAATGATTGTATATCAATATAAGATTTCTTATATATTTTCAGATATCAAATCAATCCATTATTTAAAGTGGAACCAGTTATATTATTTATTCACACTATTGTCTATTCATGCATTGTCTCTATATTCATAGACACAGAGTACACCTCTTTGTAAACCCAATACTAATTTATACGTCTTCAAAATTTTGCTCCCAGTAATGGTGGAAGAAATACTCATGTCATCTGATCTACATATACATTTTATCAGAGTAATATTCTGGACACAAAAAGAAATGGTCACACTTATGTTTGCACGAAAGCCTAAATGTAAAGTGAACATGGATTACTAAAACCATCCATATCAAGTTTGGCTAATGCTCTCAAAATTCAATACTATTTGTGACAACATATTTGTTTCTTGCTAAGATTATATATTCAAACTCAACCCTGTTGAAAATATCTAATCCTATCTCTCACTTTATACTTTTCCTGATTTCATAATGTCTCTATTTATATCAGCTTTCCTACATACTTTCCGCAGTTCATCATTGTGACTGACTCTTCAATTGTGCTGACACTTACATTCACACTCTAATCCAAACCCTATTGCTAAGGAACTTTTGTTCCAAATCCTATACTCACTCTTCTTCTTAAACCTACTGACAATCTTCCTAATCCTACCCATTATCCCTTTTTGACTGGATGTTCTCTTATACATTCAATAATCCAAGGTACAGGGTCTAATGCCATTGTATATCGATCTATCTCAGACATCTGTGCAGAACATAATTCAACGCTAAGTATCACAATCAAGGGCCCATCCCCATTCTGCGCTTCAAATCTTACTTAGATTTCTGTTTTCATACATATATTTCACCTATATATACTTATAAATGTCGCAGGTTCCCAGTACCATTATTCATCCAGCAGAATGATTCCTAATTCAAATTGAACATATTATTAACCCTAACCATACACTGTTCCCTCAATCTAACTTTACAGAAGAGCAGGGACAGAGTTGGTCTTACAATACAGGAATGTAGGGGATCTTCCACCTCCTGAGAACCTCAAGGTCCATGCAGAAATGATCCCTGGAGAAGATGTAGACAACTATGAAGGACCTGAGAGAGCAAAAGTCAGCTTCCATGGAAAACAACCTGGTCAGGATGAAGGGTTGTTTATGAATCAGCCTCTCTCTTCTTAATGTAGAGAAGATGGACCAAACCAGGTTGGTGTGGAGAGCTGTTCCTAGGTGCCTATGGTTGATATACCATTCTACCTTGTGAAAGTGTCACAGAAAGTAGGGGCAGCCTCCATCTCATGGTAGTCTTGGAAGCAACTGTTAGGACAAAGTGGTTACCAAGGCAGTGATCTGATTCAGTTCCTTAAGGAAGTGACCTCACCTCACTTCTTTGTTGATGGAACTCTCTGAACTTGGTATCCAAGAAGCCAGGCACCAAGAGGCAGTCCCAGTCTTAGTGGTCTCACTTGTTTGGACTTACCAAGGACAGAGTCAGTCATTCTTGCTACCTACTGGTGTGAGGACGGCCAAAACCAGGAAAGCTCTGAAGAGGGGCTTTTCCTGAGAAAGTAGGTAGTGGCTCACTGCTGGCTCCTGACAACTTCACAGAGTTGGCCAAGGAGACCAGATCTGAGACAGGACAGGCCATTTCATTGGAACATAGTATGGCCCACCAGTCAGAGGACACTCCGGATAGTCACAGACCTACATGGGGGAAGGAGGTGTCTTTGTGGGTGTGGGTGTGGGTTTGTGGTTTTGTCTCATATTCTGAGAATAGGTAGGAATGGCGGTTTGTTTGGTTTGGAGGGAAGTGTTTCTAGTAAGTCATTTGACAAGGCGAGTGTTTCTATGTCTGTTTATACCACTGTGTCCCTGGTTGTAGACATTAGAAAAGAAAATGCATCAATTGGTGAGTCCTGTCTAGTAGAAAGCTTCTCAGCTTTCATCCTGCACAATTCATGAATGGACTGTGGCATGACTTATCGATGGGGAACACCTGCTAACTTCTTAAGTTCCTGTTTTCTTCCTGAATTGTGTGCACTCTCCAGAATAGGCTCATAGTTTTGTGTCAAATATATGTACCACCTCAAATCTCTGTGACATGGCCATGTACTGGATAGCTGAAGGGAATGGCGAGCATCTCAGAAAGCTCAGATATCAGTGAGACCAGGAATGCCTCATTGGAAAAACTCTGCTTTGGACATTTTGCTTACCGATTCTTCTCTTGCCCTGAAAGTCAGGAAGGTCTTTGCATCAGGTGTGTCATGTGGGAGTGTTTTGGTTTTAATTGTGGTCATTTTTGTGGCCGTTGGAAGACACGGCTATGTCCACCTGGGCTTGAACCCTTATGTGATTCCCCTTAGAGACTGAGTTCTGGAACTGACCTCAAAGAAGTATTGCTATGTATTGTGTTGGGATTTTAGGAGGCCACGCATGAGAGTCGCCCTTGGAAACTGAGATCTAGGCCCAGGGAGGCTTTCCGAAGAGCACTGGAAATCTCAGGAAGGACATCACATGATTTTATTCTTAAAACTTGGCAGCCATCGTTGCAAGTCAAAACACACATGGACCTCACATTGTAGACCTCAAATGCCTGGCTTAATGTGACCTTTTAGCCTGTCTTTGGGAAGCCTTGCCTGTTAGAATTCTCCAGAGCTTTCATTGAAATGAGCTTCTTCTCCATTTAATGGTTCCTGAATAAATTGAAACCCACAGTGCCTTCAACTTCATCCATGAAAAATGCCTAGATAAATATCATTAAAGTTTGGAAATTCCCATCACCTGGTGGCACTGGAGAACCTTTAGGTGTCCTATTACTGATCATGAATGTACCAGACAGAGACTTGATTGACTGGGTTTCATGAAAATGGTGTAGAACAGAGATGCCAGTAACTTGGAGCCTGATGAGTAGTCGGCCTAGAGCAGTGGTGTGCAGGAGTGTGTTAAAACATCTGTGGTGGGCTGATGTGGATATGCCATTGGCTTTCAAATGCCTTGTGACTGATATAGTGCAGCCCCCATACCCTTGTATGTAAAGGCATCTTGTTATATGGACAGGTTGAAGGGCAATGTTTAGAATCAGATTGCTGTGGTCAAGGGGGCAAGCTATGTGGGATATAAGCCAGGTTGGTGCATTCTCCTGCAGACCCTTACCCACCACACATGACAGAACTCCCTCCATCACTGTGTCCCAGTTGAACTTCTCGTATTTTGTGAAGCAAATACCAAACTCCCAGTGCAGCTGCAAGAAACACCACGAAAAGTGGAGGATGACCAAATGGCTTCACAGTCCACACTGCAAGACACTTAGCGCCCAGTGGCAACAGTTTACCTATAAAGAGAGAATTCAGCCCTACTGCTTCATGTTCATAGGAAAAAAAGAAACCATGTCCTCCAGGTCATATAGATGCAGACCCAGCTTTGATGGTCTCACTACAAAGGAAGCTAAAGCTCCTGTCATCAACATATATTTCAGGTGCCCAATCTCAGAGGCAGTTTCTCAAGAAGTCTTTAGGCCAGCAGAGCTCCATGTTTTTGGAGTTTTTACCCTGTCCTTTACTTTTGGAAACTCCTCTACAACCTCGAAGGTTGTGAACTCCTGAGCATTTTCCATTACCGATATGTATTCACAGATTTCTAACTCTTCTCCTCTAATTATGTCTTACTTGGAGTGAAGGAAATGTCAAGGCATTGTTCTGAATGAGAGTGGGAAGATTTTTGGGTAGCACATATTTGCCTACACATTGGATTCATTTTCGAATTTTCCATTCGAAATACTGAATCCCTGACTGTCAGGGGTAGAAGGAATTCTTCTTCAAAGAACAGCCTGACACTTACAAGAAACAGCCCCCAGGAGACATCCTGTCTGGAAGACATCCTGTAGCCATATATGTCCCTGAGACATCCTGTGGCCATCTTTCTTCCAGAAACATCCTGAAGTTATCTCACCTTGTGAAGACATCCAGGAACTGCTGATAATAGAGCTTTCCCATATCCAGCATATTAATACCCATGTGTGAACAATAAAATTTTGCAGCTTGATCAGAACTCCTGTGTTGCTCTCATCTCTCATGCCTCTTGTCCCTTCATTCCTCCCCATCTAGGTTCGCTGACCACGTTGATGTGTCCTGCCGGCCGGGACATCTGGCACCCACCGACTGGGGCTCAAGCCTTTGACTGAGGGGGAACCCCTTCCTCCTGGAAGACTTGGTCAAGAGGAGCTCACGATCGCCTCAGCAGACACCACCCGGAGACATATCCAGGAGGAAGGTGGGGATGATGCACGGTGAGTGACGCACCATGTGACAAGCAGTATCGTCACATGATTTGTTTATTTCAGGCCTCAAGGAGTCCTTCAAGACATGAGGGGCACATGTTAAGAAAAAGGACTTAAAATTTTTCTTTTCATACATAGAAGAATTGTGTCCATGGTTTCCTCTTGAAGGGACCATTGATGGCAAAAATGGCTTAGAGTAGGAGACTGTTTAAAAGATTATTATGAATCATTTGGCCCAGAAAAAAATGCCAGTTCCCACCTTTTCTTACTGGAACTTAATTAATGAAATTCTTAAAAGTTTTCGCTTTGACAATGGTACCTTACAACTTGTCAGGATTGGGGAAGAGATTATGCAAAAGACCTCTCGTCCCCCCTCTGCATGCCCATCATTAGTATAGACATAGAACCTTCTCAGTCTTCCCAGGACCCTGAGAACCTTCCTGGTCCCCCTCAAAATACGACCCTAATTAATAAGGCTCCAATGATTAAAAACCACCTTTATCCAGTTTTAAATCCCAGAGACACATTGACCCCTGGGGAGGACGCTATCTTGGAGAAGGAAGCAGCTCTCTACCATTCAGAACACCCGCGACCTCTCAGGACCGTGCCACAGCCTATAGGATTTACCAAGCGAAGGTGAAAGCACCTATGTAAAACATCTTGCCTTTGAAAATGCTAACCCAGCATGTCAGAATGTTCTTCAACCACATAAGGATAAAGGGAAACTTTCTGAAGTTATTAGACTCTGTGCAGACGTGGGTGCAGCCCATGCCATGGGTCTGGCTTTAGGGACCGCCTTTACCAAGGCCTTTCACAATCCTGGCTCACGTACTTGCTTTACTTGTAAACAACCTGGCCATTTTGCATGTGAGTGTCCCACAGGCAAACAAAGCCTAGGAATAGCGTCTCCTCAAACTGGGGCTTAACCGCCCCCAGCTACCCTTTTCCATAGAAGTGGTAAAGGTCATCACTGGGCCAGTGAGTGTAGATCTAAGACAAATGCCCTCACACAGCCTATTTCTTCCTACTTCTCGGGAAACTCCCTGCGGGGCCAGCCCCCGGCCACAACATCCCCCACGACAAACACAGGAGCAATAAAGTTTGTTCCCTCCTAAACTCCCAACCTACCACAAAATCCTTCTCCACAATTGCCTCCCTCCAACTAGCCACCCCAGGCAGCACAAAATTGGACCTCTGTGCTGCCACAAATACAATATTAGACCCAATGCAAGGGCCCCAGATAATACCCAATGAAATTATGGGTCCCCCTCCATCTCATACATGTGCCCTTAATCTTGGAAGAGCCTCCACTACCATACAAGGTGTTCAGGTCTTCGTTGGCATTAATGATAATGATTTCACTGGAGAAATAAAAATACTGGCCACTGCTATTAATGGAGTTGCCGCCATCCCAGCAGGAACAAGACTTGCACAATTAATTCTCCTTCCCTTGGATTCAGGAGGCATTTCCAAAACCCAAACCTACCTCGGGGGACTGCCTTCTTGGGCTTCTCTGATGTGTATTGGGTTCAGCCCATTTCTCACAATAGACCCACCCTTACCTTACTTACTGAAGGAAAGGAATTCCAAGGAGTTCTAGATATTGGAGCTGATGCCACAATTATTTCTCAAAAATACAAGCCATCAGGTTAGCCCCTCACTCCATCCTTGACTGACCTTAAAGGGATAGGAAAATAAAAAAATCCTCTGGTCAGCTCTAGGTCTATTAGCTGCACTTATAAAGATGGTAATAAGTCAACTGTCACTCCTTTCGTTGATTCTGACCTCCCTGTTAACGTATAGGGAGGAGATATTTTGAGTTATTGGAAGTTATTCTCGCCAGTCCCAATTCCATGGTGACTCATCAAATGCTTCCTATGAATTTTGTTCCTGGTACAGGCCTGGGGATACTGAAAAAAGGACTAGTGGAGGCTATACAACCCATACAAAAACAAATACATGTGGACTTGTGTATTCAGATTTTTAGTGTCAGTCCCTGACCCTCCTGTACCCCATGCAGATAAAATTATTTGGGAGACTCAGACTCCTGTGTTGGTGGATCAGTGGCCCCTTACCCAAGAAAAATTGGAGGCTGCCTCCACGTTAGTGCAGGAACAGCTTGCAGCCGGCCATGTAAAGCCCTCAACCTCATCATGGATTACTCATATTTTTATTATCAAGAAAAAATCAGGCAAGTGGTGCCTTTTACAATATTTGTGTGCCATTAATAAAGTTATGCGCCCGATGGGAGCACTACAGCCAGGCATTCCCACACCAGTGGCGATTCCAAAAAACTATTGTAAAATGGTTATTGACTTAAAAGATTGCTTTTTTACCATCTTTTTACATCCTGAGGATAGACCCTATTTTGCCTTTAGTCTCCCTCACATTAATTTTCAGGGCCCTATGCAGAGATTTCAATGGAAGGTTCTTCCCCAAGGTATGGCCAACAGCTCTAGTCTTTGCCAAAAACACGTTGCTCAAGCAGTAGACCCTGTGAGAGAGCGATGAGCACAAAATTATATTTTACATTATATGGATGATTTGTTAATTGCTGCACCTAATACCCATGACCTTAATAATTGTTACTTGGACTTTTACAAAACCTCACTACCTTGGGACTACAGATAGCTCCAGATAAGTTTCAAACACAGGACCCTTATACCTATTTGGGCCTTAAACTTCAAGATAATCAGATCCAAATTCCTAAAATACAACTATGTGTTTACCATCTTCACACACTTAATGATTTTCAAATATTACTGGGGGATATTCAATTGCTAGGAACATATTTAAAATTACCCACTTGTGTACTTTTGCCCCTTAATGATATTTTGATAGGTGATTCCCACCCCTCCTCCCCTCAAAAGCTTACTCCCGAGGCATGACATGCATTAAACCAAGCCACAGAAGCCATTGCCCAAAAGTTTGTTACACAAATTTCTTATAACCTTCCTCTGGTTCTGGTTATTTTCCACACTCCTCATACACCCACAGGAATATTTTGGCAGCGAGATCCACATTTTAAAAATAAAGGCTGCCCCTTGCTTTTGGTCCTTGTATCCACCACATCCTCCAAGGTTATTACTGTTTATCTTGCTCAGGTAGCTTCTCTTATTTTTGAAGGTCGTTTGCTTTCTCGACAACATTTTGGCAAAGACCCTGATAATATTTTAATTCCATATACTAAGGACCAAACCCTTACTACAATTTTTACTAGAGACATGGATCAATGGGGTATTGCCCTATCAGGCTTTTTGGGAACAATTCATAACCACATCCCCAATGACCCCGTTTTAAATTTTGTCCAGTTACATTCATTTATTTTTCCCAAAATTACTCAAAAGGCTCCCATTCCTCAAGAACTTACTGTCTTTACAGATGGTTTCAGTAATGGCCGTGCAGTCTTTGTTGTCAATAACAAGCCTACCACCTTTGATACTGTCTATCAGTCAGCTCAGTTTGTGGAATTGTTCACCATAACACAAGTTTTCATAAAGTTTTTTTGATAATCTTGTTAATATTTATACAGACAGTGCCTACGTTGCTCTTTCTGTGCCCCTGCTGGAGATTTCACCAACCATTATGGCTTCTTCCAATTCCCCCTTTCTGTTTCACCAGCTTCAGCAGCTAATTCAGGCCAGAAAACATGCATTTTCCTTAGGACACATCATGACACACTCTGACCTTCTGAGCCCTCTAACACAAGGTAATGCCCAAGCTGATGCAGCAACACGTTCCATCTTTCCAATTTTTGTTGGCTCCATTCAAAAGGCCATGGAGTTACAAAATCTTCACCATCTAAATTCCCAGAGCCATCGATTACTTTGGAAAATTACCAGGCAACATGCATGAGAAATAGTAAAAGCATGCCCTGGTTGCACTGTCTCCCTCCCCATTCAACACTTGGGAGTTAACCCCCGAGGATTACAGCCCAATCAGGTTTAGCAAATGGATGTTATTCATTTTCCTGAATTTTGAAAAACCAAATATATATACGTTTCTATAGATACCTTCAGCGGCTTTAGTTTTGCATCACCACATTCTGGAGAGGCTACCAAAGATGTCCTTTCTCATCTTGTTTCAGCCTTTTTTGTAATGGGTAAACCAATACATATTAAAAAAGATAAATGTCCTGCATATACCAGTGCCAAGTTTAAACAGTTTTGTGCTACCTTGCAATTTTGTCATACTACTGAAATTCCATACAACTCTCAGGGCCAAGGCATGTGGAACTTGCCCAGCTTAGCTTAAAGACTTGGCTATCCCGTCTTAAGGCTTCCGCCCTTGTATTTACCACTCCCAGGGATCGCCTTAACCATGCATTATTTGCCCTTATTTTTCTTACCTTAGACAGTGAAGGCCATTTGGCCACAGACAGACACTGGCATCCTTCGTCCAATTCTGTTCGCTCGCCTGTTATGTGGTGCAATCCCATTACAAATAAATGAAAACGCCCAGATCCTATCCTCATCAGGGGATGAGGCTCAGCTTGTGTTTTGGACCAAGAGCAAGCATCCCCAAGATGGTTACCAGAATGCCTGGTTAAACAGGTAAATTACTTACCTCAACCCAGGGACGGAGGCCCTCCCCCTGAGGACAAATTTTCCTCCATTTCAGATACAGCCAACAATCTGTGTGAGGATCCTGCTTAAGGCACTTCTGCTGAACAGGTTTGAACACGGAGACCTTGGACCTCCAATTTCCAACATCATGGAGTACCTTTTTGCCCCCCCCCCGTGAATGCAAAGGAGGATTTTGGACTGAGGCTCCCACTAGTTGGACCCAGACGGCTGACTGCATGACTAAGGTGACTTACCTCCGTGCCAAGGTTGACCATAATCTCGGAGGAGTTCATCAGCCTAAATGGGTATGTGTTAACAAGCCAAAGATTATTCCCCCTAGTACAAGTAAAGCTCTCCAAAATTGTTCTGCAACTTGTACGCATACCCAGGCGATGCATGTCTCTTGTAATGTGTCGGGTTCACTTTGTGTTAATAAACAGGGAGAACAATTTTTTGAAGCCTCCCTAACTAAAACTCATGCAGCAGGGGGACCACTATTCATTATACCCCCATTCTCTTTGACCATGGAGGAGATGGCAAATACACCAAGCTACAGTCAGCTGGGTGCCAAGGCACTGTCGGAAAAGGTTCCTACTGGCCCATTAAGGCCCCTACAGGGGTCTCTGATGGTGGAGGACCCACTAATTCTGTCAAGCATCCTCAGATAATCAAACTTTTGAAACCCCAAATCCCTGAGCTCACATATCATCCCTTAATGTAGCCTAAATCCCAGTTCCCAGGTTTAGATACCAATACATTAGATATTTTGCAAACTACATTCTCCTAGCTTAATAATTCGAACCCCACCCTTGCTGGTGATTGCTGGCTCTGCATGACAGCAGGGGCAATCATGCCTATGGCAGTTCCTATTAATTCTATCATGGACAATGATAATACATGCCAACCCGGATTTCCCTTTAAAGTACAGCCTATAGGCACTTTTACATTATTTCTTTTAGGCGCGATGCAGAATAATACCTATGATACTGATGTTCGACTTACTTCCTTTGGAAATTGCTCAACAGTATAAAATTATTCCTCACCCACCCCATCTCTTTGTTCCTCCAATGGCACAGTTTTTATGTGTGGAGGAAACTCGGCCTTCCCACGCTTCCAGCGAATTGGACCATTGGTTGTGTTCTTGCTTTATTACTCCCTGATATAACTATTGTCCCAGGAGATGAACCTCTACCAATTTCTAGCCTAGACACTTTAGTCAAAAGACATAGGTGGGCAATACAGGCTTTACCACTCATTGCCAGCCTTGGAATAACAGCTGCTGTGGGCACAGGTACAGTGGCTTAGGCACGGCTATTCACTCTTACCATCGCCTGTCTCAACAACTTATAAATTATGTACAAACTTTATCAGAAACCTTTAAAGATTTGCAGGACCAAATAAATTCCCTGGCAGAAGTGTTCCTTCAAAACAGACGGGGCTTAGATTTGCTGACAGCTAACCAGGGAAGTATTTGCTTAGCCTTAGGGGAACGATGCTGCTTTTATGCCAATAAATCAGGCATAGTACGCATTAAAATTAAGCAGCTTCAAGAAGATCCAGAAAAGAGACAAAGGGAACTATTTGAAAATCCCCTCTGGATTGGGCATAATGGATTTCTACCCTACCTTCTTCCCCTATTAGTCCCTTTGTTGGGTTTACTTTTAATGGTGTCCATAGGCCCCTGCATTATAAAGAGGCTGGTACAATTTATTAAAGAACAGATTAATATTTTGGTTTCTAAGCCCATACAGGTCCACTATCATGGTCTGGAGATGGAAGACAGCACTGCCCACATTTAAAAGAATGTTCAACCCTTCTCACAGGCTTATTAAGTTTACATCCCCACAGATCTCTCTTTCTTACAGAAAACTATAAGTAACAGCTCTGAGCAACCATCTTCTACCCTTGCAATAGGGTTCGTTCTCCATGGGCCCCTCCGCTTGGGGGAGGACACACCCTTGGAATGAGCACGTTAGGCCATAATAACGGAGGGTCCAGGAAGGACTGCAGGAGGATGGATCCACGGATCCCCAAACACAAGACCTCTGAATGACACGCTCTGGTGCATGGCGGTTGGCATGCTATCCCCTCAAAGACGTCTCCTCCAAAAACATGCCAAAGCCAACACGAAATCTCCTAGGAAAGATGCTCGCTCAAATCAGGAGATATTCTAAGGCATTCTAGAGAAACAGAGCCACTATCACCCCCTAAATCCATGGCCTGTAAGGTATGGTCGAATATTTTATATAACAAAAGGGGAGATGTCAGGGGCTACAAGGAAGTTCTCCTTCAAAAAATAGACTGACACAAGAAACATCCCCCTGGGACACAACCTGCCTGGGAGACATCCCACAGCCATCTATCTCCTTTTGACATCCGGCTACCATCTGTCTACCTGAAACATCCTGAGGTTATCTCACCCTGTGAAGACATCCAGCAACTGCCGATAAGAGAGCTTTCCCATCCGCAGCATATAAATACCCTCTGAGAATAATAAAAGTTTGCAGCATGATCAGAACTCCTGTCTTGCTGTCATCTCTCGTGTCTCTTGTCCCTTCATTCCTCCCCAACTAGGATCGACACCCAAGTTGATGTGTCCTGCCAGCCGGGCCATCTGACACTAACCCATACCCTCCTAGACTCTGATGACAAATCCTAATATGATGGAGAAAAATAACCCAAACAGAATAGAAATACAAGCAGTTCAGAGGAGGCATGGTGTATAGTTGCACTTGCCTTTTGCATGATATAGGGTAGGTGTTATAAATCTAGTTAATTTTTAATTGAAATAGTTCTCCATGTGTTTTTAAAGTTAACAAATATGTGAATTCCTGTCTCCCTTTCTCTGTAGCCGATTCAGCACATGTATTTTTATATGCACATATAGAATCCTACCTGGTATCAGATGTACATTCTTGTGAGGTGGCTGACTTGGAAGATACAAATTGTGAGAAGAGATTACTCCTCCTAAATGCCGTTGGAACAGAAAATTCAACCTATGGGTGAGCCTCCTAGTAGAACAACATTATACATAAATCCATGTTCAGTAAATTAAATATTTTTGCATCTGTGGATGATATATACTTCATGATGAATTTCGATTGGCATATATATTGCTACATTTTATTGCCTGGGTGTGTGTGTTGTGTGTGTGTGTGTGTGGGTGTATATATATATATATATATATATATATATATATATATATATATATACACTCTCCAAATATTTCAAAATATGAAATATATGTGTCTTACATATACTACCTAAATTCATTCATGTTCATGTATGTGGATTTATAATCAACTTTTCACAATATTATTCTCAGAAATATTCATCCACCTGAATTACATATTTGTTTTATAGTACTGAAAACTAACTTCAGTGAGTGGTGCATACAATCCTAATATTTCTACAGTAACTGACCCAGTTTAACATCAATGCAACTAGATTCCTCTTGGATATGATGTCTATGTTGAAGTTCATTTTATTCAACACTGGTACATTACTATTTGTTCAGTTTATACACATCATAGGATATATATTTCATCAACAACTTCAATAATTTATAGGATTTTGATTCACTTTCAATCATTTCCTGATTCAGAACACATGTATTCCTCCAGGTTACATGATTGTTTTTTCATGAGACTTCTTTCCAAACGCTTTTTTTTTCGATTTCCATAATCATTTTGAAGAAAAACTGACACACTCTTCATGATAAACCATAACCCTAATATTACCATTAGATGTATTTCTGGTTGGAATGAATGATTGCATATAAATATACGATTTTCTGTTTATTTTCAGATATCAATTCAATCGAATATTTAAAGTTGGAACAAGTTATAATATTTAATCACAGTATCGTCTATTCATAAATTATCTCTATGTTCATAGACACAGAGTAAATCTATTTGTAACCCCAATACTAATTTTTTCATCTTCAAAATGTTGCTCCCAGAAATGGTGGAAGAAATACTCATGTCACCTAATCTACATATACATTTTATCACAGTAATATTCTGGACACAAAAAGAAGAGGTCACACTTATGATTGTATCAAAGCCTAAATGAAAAGTGAGCATAGATTACTGAAAACATTCATGTCCAGTGTGCCTAATGCTCTCAAATGTCAATCCTATTGGTGACTACATATTTGTTTCTTCTTAAGACTATATTTTGAACCTCAACCCTGTTGCAAATGTCTAATCCTATCACTCAATTTATACTTTGCCTGATTTCCTAATGTCTCTATTGATGTCTGCTTACCTAAATATTTTCCCCAGTTCACCATTGTGACTGACCCTTCACGTGTGCTGACATTTACATTCACTCTCTACCCGATACACTATTGCTAAAGAACTTTTGGTCCAAATTCTGTACTCAGTCTTCTTCTGAAACTTATCGAATATCTTCCTAATCCTACCGACTATCCCTGTTCTAGTGGATGTTCACTTCTACATTCAATCATCCAAGGTACAAGGTCCTATGCCATTGATTATCGATTTATCTGAAACACCTGTGCAGAACGTATATCAAAGCTAAGTATCCCAATCAATAGCGCAATGCCCTTCTGGGCTTCAAATCTTACCTAGATTTTTGTTTTCATACTTATATTTCACCTATATATTCTTATAAATATCACAGGTTCCCAATACCATTATTCATCAATTAGAATAATTCCTAACCCAAATCAAACTTGTTATTAACCCTAACCATACACTGTTCCCTCAATCTAACTTTACAGAAGAGCAGGGACCAAGTTGGTCTTACAATACAGGAATGTAGAGAATCTTCCACCTGTTGTAAAACTCAAAGGTCCATGAAGAAGTGATCCCTGGAGAAGATGTAGGCAGCCATGAAGGACCTGAGAGAGCAAACGTCATCTTCCATTGCAAACAACCTGGTCAGGATGAAGGGTTGTGTCTGAATCAGCCTCTCTGTTCATAATGTAGAGAAGATGGACACAAACAGTCCTTTTTGGAGACCTGTTCCTGGGTGCCTATGGTTCATATACCATTCTAACTTGTGAAAGTGTCACAGGAAGTAGGAGAAGCCTCGATCTCATGGGACCCTTGGAAGCAACTGTTAGGACAAAGTGGTTGCCAAAGCAGTGACCTCATTCAGTTCCTGAAGGAAGTGACCTCACCTCACTTCCTTGGTCATGGAACTCTCGGTACTTGGGATCCAGGAAGCAAGGTACCAAGAGCCTGTCCCAGTCCCAGTCCCAGTGGGCTCACTTGTTTGGATTTACCAAGGACAGAGTCAGTCTTTCATGGTACCTACAGATATGAGGATGGCCAACTGCCAGGAAAACTCAGAAGAGGGGCCTTTCCTGAGAAAGCAGATAGTGGCTCACCGCTGGCTCCTGACAAGTTCACAGAGTTGGTGTTTTCCGGGGAACATAAGTTGGCCCACCAGTCAGAAGACACTCTGGATAGTCACAGACATACTTTGTAGAAGGTGGTGCCTCTGTGGTTGTCGGTGTGGGTTTGTGGTTTTGTCTCATGTTCTGAGAATAGGTAGGAAAGGCGGTTTGTTTGGTTTGGAGTGAACTGTTTATAGTAAGTCGTTTGGCAAGCAAGTGTTTCTATGTCTGTGTATCCCACTATGTGCATGGTTTTAGATATTAGAAAACTGAATGCATCAATTGTTGTCTCCTGTCTAGCAGAAAGCTTCCCAGCATTCATCCTGCCGAATTTATGAATGGATTTCAGCTTGCCTGATCGATGGGCAACATGTGGTATCTTCCAAAATTCCTGCATTCTTCATGAATTCTGGCTACTCTCCAGAATAGGCTCATGGTTTTGTGTCCAAGATATGTAGCAGTTCCAAGCCCTGTGACATGGCCATGTACTGGATAGCTAAAGGGAATGTCGAGCATCTCAGAAAACTCAGATATAAGTGTGACCATGATAGTCTCAGTGGAGAAACCCTGCTTTGGGCCTTTTGCTTACCTATTGTTCTGTTGCCCTGAATGTCAGGAAGGTCTTTGCCTCAAGACATCCGTTTGTGAAGCCTGAAGAAAACAGGTTCAAATGGAAATGAATGGACATCACCTGTGGATATTTGCTTAATTCCTTTGAAAATGGAAGTGTCTGAATCAGCCTCTTGGCCCTGTGTGAGGCCGTCGCTTAGATTCTCAACCCCTGAAGAATCTAAAGAAACATCACATGTGTGCATCCAAAACAAAAATGGCCAAAAGTGCAGTTATTGTGGATGAAGTCTCTCCCCATTCTCTGTAAGGTTCCTGACCTCCATCAAGTTAGAATAGGGATCCATTGGGCCAAATCATTTCTTCAAATCCCTAAATTGCTTGAGTTTTCCCGTGACTACAATTCACATAAAGAATCCAAACTGCACAGTCAATACGCCTCAAATTGGAGAAGCAGAGAAGTATTAACAGCAGGCCTATTTGAACACTCCTGGTTCACAGGAATGGTGTCCAGGCCACCCTGAATTTAGGCAAATTAGGGGCAAGAGAGATTATTTAGGAGACTGTCTTGGGCTTCGCCCCTCGTGGAAATTTCCAGCGATAGGTTATGATGAGTGTCTATATAAAAGAACATGAGGGCCATGTGGGATTGTTTTGGTTTTAATTGTGGTTGTTAGTGTGGTGATTGGAAGAGATGACTGGGTCCACCTTGACATGAACTCTGGTGTTTTTCCCCTTAGAGACTGAGTTCTGGAACTGACCTCAGAAAAGTATTGCCATTAATTGTGTTGGGATTTTAGAAGGCCATGCATGAGAGTCGCCCTTGGAAACTGAGATCAAGGCCCAGGGTGGCTTTCAACAGAGCACTGGGAATCACAGCCAAGATATCACATAATTTTCTTCTGAAAGACTTGGCAGCCGTAGTTGAGAGTCAAAAGTCACATGGACATCACATTGTAGAACTCAATGGGCCTGGCTTCATTTGACCTTTTGGCCATTCTTTGGGAAGCATTGCCTGTGAGATTTCTCCAGAGCTTTCATTGAAATGAGCTTCGTCAACATTAATGGTTCTGGAATGAACTGAAACTCACAGTGCCTCCACCTTCATTGTTGAAATATGGCTAGAAAAATACCATGAAATTTTTGAAATTTCCATGACCAGCTGGCACAGGAGAACCTTTGGATTTCCTGTTGCTGATCATGAGTATAACAGACACTGCCTTGATTGACTGGTTTTAATGAAAATTGTGTAAAACAGAGATGCCAATAAGTTGGAGCCTGATTATTAGTGGGCCTAGAGCAGTGGTAGGCAGGTGTGTGATAAAACATCTGTGGTGGGGCCATGTGGATCTGCCATTGGCTTCCAAATGGCTTGTGACTGACATGATACAGCCAGCAGTCCCTTCTAAGTAAAGGCATCTTGTTATTTGGAGAGGTTTCAGGGCAATGTTCAGAATCGATTTGCTATCGTCAATGGGGCAAGCTATGTGATATAGAAGCATGGTTGGTGCATTCCCCTGCAGAAATTAAAATACCACACGTGACAGAACTCCCTCCTGCACTGTGTCCCAGTTGAACTCCGTGTATTTCATGAAGCAAATACCAAACTCCCATTGTAGCAGCAAGAAACACCATGAAAATTGGAGGATGAACAAATGGCTTCACAGTCCACACAGGGAGACACTTAGAACCCAGTGGCCACAGTTTACCTACAAAGATCAAATTCAGGACTGCTGCCTCATGTTCATTGGAAAATAAGAAACTATGTTTTACAGGTCACATAGGTGCAGACCCAGCTTTGATGATCTCACTACAAAGGAAGCTAAAGCTCCTGATAACAACATATGTTTCAAGTGACCAAACTCAGAGGCAATTTCTCAAGAAGTCTTTAGGCCAGCAGAGCTCCATGTTTGTGGAGTGTTCACCCTGTCCCTTACTTTGGGAAACTCCTCTACCACCTCCAAGGTAGTGAACTCCTTAGCATATTCCATTCCAGATAAGTATTCACTGATTTTCTAACTCTTCTCCTCTAATTATGTCTTACTTGGGGCGAAGATAATGTCAAGCCATTGTTCTGGAGGAGTGGGAAGATTTTGTGTAGCACATATTTGCATACACATTGGATTCATTTTCCAATTTTCCATTCGAAATACTGAATCCCTGACTCTAACCCCTACCCTACTAGACTCTGACTACTAATCGTAATATGATAGAGAATAAAAACTCAAACAGAATAGAAATACAAGCAGTTCAGAGGAGGCATGGTATATAGTTGGAATTGCCTTTTGCATTATATAGGTTAGAAGTTATAAATCTAGTCAATTTTTTGTTGAAATAGTTCTCCGTGTGTTTTGAAAGTTAACAAATATGTAAATTCCTGTCTCCCTTTCTCTGTAGCCTATTCAGCACATGTAATTTTATATGCACATATAGAATCGTACCTGGTATCACACGTACATTTTTGTGAGGTGACTGACTTGGCAAATACAAATTTTGAGAAGAGATCACTCCTCCTAAATGCTGTTGGAACTGAAAATTCAACCTATGGGTAAGCCTCCTAGTTGAACAACATTATACATAAATCCATGTTAAGTATATGAATATTTTTGGGTCTGTGGATGATATGTATTTCATGATGAATTTCAATTGACATATATATTGCTAGTTTTTAATGTCTGTGTGTGTGTGTGTGTATATGTATATATATATATATATATATATATATATATATATATACTCTCCGGATTTTTCAAAATATGAAATATTTGTGTCTTATTATGCACTCCCTAAATTCATTCATATTCATGTATGTGGATTTATAATCCACTTTTTAAAAAATTAATCTCAGAAATATTCATCCACCTGAAATACATATTTTTTCCTAGTACTGAAACAGTTTTCAGTAAATGGTGCATCCATATCCTAATATTTCGGCATTGCAAGATGACTGTGAAGACAGTGTATCACACCCAGTGTACCCTGCCACTGCGCAGGTGAATAACGAGTTAGAACGATGAAAAACTATCTTGTTAGGATCTTACAGGAAAATGGGTGTTTACCGAAATCTAGAAGAATGATTTCCACCACCGAGGTCCGGTAATTGAGTCTCAAACACAAGCCACTTGTGCAACCGGAGATCCATTCTGATTTATCCGCGTGACCTGCCCCGTGTCTACAAATGGTGAGGCACCACCGAGAAGCGACCAGCAAGCAGGGAGAAACGTTGCTGCAGATTCTGTGGAATCCTGCTGGCTGAGCATCCACTGAGCCCCCAGCTGAATTTGGGATTTCAGACGGGAAAGTTAGCAGTACATTTCTATCCCCCAAAGTGGAAACTCCACAAAGGAAACCAGCAGCCACCATCTTGGAGAGCTGAAGTAACCACCACCACTCCCAGACAGATTGCAACAATAAAACAGGTGTGTGTTTCTCAGCTCATCTCACATACAGAGGAAAATTCGCATAAAATCTCTCCTAGGCTTTTGGGGGAGGGATAATCAGAGCAAGTCTGCATAAAGACTGGGGGAAAACTAGAGGCACCTGACCTTCATCTCCCCTTCCCATCAGCGGCAAAAATGAAACTTGTCTAGCCAGTGCGGGGCGAGGGGCAAGCGGAAAATATTAAAACAATAGAGTTCCAGGGTTCACAATAGACACCCTCCCCACCCAACAAACGGCAGACCCGGAGAACAGTTTGAGCTGCCGAGAAGCATCACTCAGGAGAAATCTGGTCTAGCAGGAGAAATCAGGACTAGCAGGATAAACCAGGGGACTAGAGGCCAGGCCCTCCTGACTGGGTGGCTGGAGAACGCCAGACCGCTGCCAGTGTGACTGGGCAACTGGAGACCACCTTCCTGCCGGCGCCAGCCCACCTGCTGACGGCATGTCTTGATGGCTGGAGAACGCTCGCCTGCCGACGACCGAACGCGCAACTGTGTGGCTAGAGATCACCCACCCGCCGGCGACAGCCCATCCGCTGCCCGCGCTACTGGGTGGCTGGAGACTGCCGGCATGCCAGCGACCGGGTGCTGAAACCAACAAGAGACAATCCAGTCCACCCCCCCAATTCGGACACTCCGGCAAGGAGCCTGGGGCCCACCACAGCAGAGAGGTGACATCACTGGAGCTCGGCTGTCAGAATTCCTTAACAGCGAAATCCACTTAAGCAGGCATAGTCTAGCAACACAAAGGAGAGAAAACAGAGATATATAAACCCATAACAAATCTATAGAAGAGAGCAGAAACACAGCAATCAAATAGAGCCAGAAAATAACGTGAACATCATGAAAAAACAAGGGGAAAAAAAGGTGTAGAAACAATGAAGGACAACTTAATACTACAGGAGAACCTAGAAGCATCAGAAACAGGGATAGGGAAAAAACTTAAGTCATACCTAACTCAGATGGAAAGGAATAATAGAGAAGACATGAGGCAGCAAGTCCAAGAAATAAAAGTATATTTTGAAAATGAATTAAACAACCAAATTCAAATGGCAAAGAACAAGGTTTACCAGGAGATAGAGATCTTTTAAAAAATCATACAGTAATTCTAGAAATGCAGGAAACTATAAACCAAATTAAAAACTCAAACAAGAATATTTCAAATAGACTAGATCATGTAGAAGTCAGAACATCAGATAATGAAGACAAAGTTTGTCAACTTGAAAAGAATATAGTCAACACAGAAAACATGCTTAATTCCCATGAGCAACTATTCAAGAGATATGGGATGTCATAAAAAAACCAAAATTGGGAATCATCGGGATAGAAGAAGGCATAGAGATTCAAACCAAAGGAATGGACAACATATTAAATGAAATAATTCTAGAAAACATCCCAGAGATGAAAGATGGAATGGATTGCCATATCCTGGAAGCCTACAGGACCTCAAACATTCAAAACCATAATAGACAAACTCCAAGACATATAATTATGAAGATAGCCAACATACAGAACAAGGAGAGAATATTAAAAGCTACGAGAGAAAGTAGGCAGATAACATTCAGGGGTAAACCAATTAGGTTAACAATTGATTTTTCATCACAGATTTGAAAGCGAGAAGATCTTTGAACAATGTATTTCAAACACTGAAAAATAATGGATTCCAACCAAGAATACTGTATCCAACAAAATTAAGCTTCAGATTTGACAATGAAATTAAGTCTTTCTTGATAAACAAAAGCTAAAAGAATTCGCAGACAGAACACCAGCACTGCAAAGCATTTTGAGCAAAATACTACAAGAAGAGGAATTGAAAAATAGTGCCCAAAACTAACAGTGGGAGGTATCTCAGTAAAGGGGTAAGAAAATAACCAAAAAGTAAAAACTACCCAAATTAAAATAAATAAATAAATAAACATGACTGGAAGTATAAATCATATTTCAATTGTAACCTTAAATGTTAAAAATCTAAACTCACCAATCAAGAGACATAGGCTAGTAACCTGGATCAAAAAAATAAATCCAACAAAATGCTGCCTTCAGGAGACTCTTTTGATAGGTAAAGACATACACAGGCTGAAAGTGAAAGGTTGGGAAAAATCTTACCACTCACATGGCCCTCGGAAGCAAGCAGGAGTGGCCATACTCATATCATATAAAATCAACTTCAAACCTACGTTAATCAAAAGGGATAAAGTAGGACACTATATATTGTTAAAAGGAACCATCCACCAACAAGACATAACAATTATCAATTGGTATGCACCAAACAATTGAGCTGCAACGCTTATAAAACAAACTCGCCTCAAGTTCAAGAGTCAAATAGACTACAACACAATAATTATGGGTGACTTCAACACACCGCTCTCGCCATTAGACAGATCCTCTATAAAAAACTGAATAAAGAAACTATAGAATTCAACAGCACAATCAATAACCTTGACTTAACCGACATATATAGAATATATCAACCATCATCAAGTGGATACACTTTATTCTCAGCAGCACATGGATCCTACTCCAAGTTAGACCATATATTATGCCATTGGGCAACTCTTAGTAAATATAAAGGCGTGGAGATAATACCATGCACCATATCTGATCATAATGGAATGAAACTGGAAATCAATGAGATTAGAAGGAAGGAAAAATCCTACATCACATGTAAAATGAACAATATTCTACTGAATGATCAATGGGTTACAGAAGACATAAAGGAGGAGATAAAAAAATTCTTAGAATCAAATGACAATACAGACACAACATACTGGAATCTATGGGACACAAAGAAGGCAGTTTTAAGAGGGAAATTCATTTCTTGGAGTTCTTTCCTCAAAAAAGAATAAAACAACAAATAAATAAACTCACAGTACACATCAAAAACCTAGAAAAGGAAGAGCAAAACAACAGCAAATGTAGTAGAAGACAAGAAATAATTAAAATTGGAGCAGAAATCAACGAAACTGAAACAAACAAAAAAAAACATTGAAAAAATTGATAAAACTAAAAGTTGATTCTTTGAAAAAATAAATAAGATTTACAGGCCCTTAGCCATGCTAAGGATGAGAAGAAGAGAGGGAACTCAAATTACTAACATACGGAATGAAAAAGGCAATATCACAACAGACAGTACACAAATACAGAAGATAATTAGAAAGTATTTTGAAATCCTATATTTCAATAAAATAGAAGATAGTTATAATATCGATAAATTTCTTAAGTCATACGATCTGCCCATATTCAGTCAAGAAGACACACACAATTTTAACAGACCAAAAACAAAGAAAGAAATGGAAGAAGCCATCAAAAGACTACCAATCAAAAAAAGCCCTGTACCTGATGGGTATACAGCGGAGTTCAACAAAACCTTCGAAGAAGAATTAATACCAATACTATTCAAGCTATATCAAGAAATGGAATAATAAGGAGCTCTTCCAAATTCATTCTCGGAGTCCAAAATCACCCTGATCCCAAAACCAGACAAAGACACCTCAAAAAAGAAAACTACAGACCAATATCTCTAATGAAGTTGGATGCAAAAATTCTCAATAAAATCCGTGTGAATTGAATACAAAAACATATCAAAATAGTTGTGCACCATGATCAAGTAGAATTCATCCCTGGAATGCAAGGCTGGTTCAATATACGGAAATCAATAAATGCTACTCACCACATCAATAGACTTAAGGACAAGAACCATATGATCATCTCGATAGATGTAGTAAAACATTCAACAAAGTTCAGCATCCCTTTATGTTCGAAACACTAGAAAAACTAGGGATAACAGGAACTTACCTCAACATTGTAAAAGCTATATATGCTAAACCTCAGGCTAGGATCATCCTAAATGGAGAAAACTGAAGGCATTCCCTCTGAAATCTGGAACAAGACAGGGATGCCCTCTATCACCACTTCTATTCAATTTAGTTCTTGAAATACTAGCCAGAGCAATTAGACAGACAAAAGAAATTAAAGGCATAAAAATAGGAAAAGAAGAACTTGAATTATCGCTATTTGTGGATGACATGGTAATATATTTAACAGACCCAAAAGGTCTACAAAGAAACTGCTAGAGTTAATAAATGAAGGATATAAAACCAACACGCATAAATCAAAGGCATTTCTGTATATCAGCAACAAAACTTCTGAAATGGAAATGAGGAAAACCACTCCATTCAAAATATCCTCAAAGAAAATAAGATACTTGGAAATCAACCTAACAAAAGAGGTGAAAACCACAGAACCCTAAAGAGAGAGATAGAAAAAGATCTTAGAAGATGGAAAAATGTACACTGTTCATGGATAGGCAGAACTAAATTCATCAAAATGGCGAAATTACCCAAAGTTCTCTACAGGTTTAAAGCAATGCCAATCAAAATCCCAACGGCATTTCTTGTAGAAATGATAAAGCAATCATGAAATTCATATGGAAAAACAAAAGACACAGAATAGCAAAAGGAATTCTAAGCAGGAAGTGTGAATCGGGAGGTATAGCGATACTAGAGTTCAAACTTTACTACAAAGCAAGAGTAACAAAAACAGTGTGGTACTGGTACCAAAACAGGCAGGTGGACCAATGGTATAGAATGGAGGACAGAGAAACCAATCCACAAAATTACAACTTTCTTATATTTGATAAAGTGGCTATAAACATGCAATGGATGAAGGATAGCATCTTCAACAAATGGTGCAGGGAAAATTAGAAATCCATGTGCAACAAAATGAAACTGAATCCCGTTCTCTCACCATGCACAAAAGTTAACTCAAAATAGATCAAGGAGCTAGATATCAAATCAGAGACACTGCGTCTCATAGAAGAAAAAGTTGGCTATGATCTATATACTGTGGGGTCGGGCTCCAAATTCTTTAATAAGACATCAATAGCCCAAGAGTTAATAACAAGAATAAACAAATGGGACTTACTTAAACTAAAAAGTTTTTTCTCAAGAAGAGAAACAATAAGAGAGGTAAATAGAGAGCCTACATCCTGGGAACAAATTTTTACCCCTCACACTTCAGATAGAGCCCTAATATCCAAAATATACAAAGAACTCAAAATATTAAACAATAAGATAACAAATAACCCAATCAACAAATGGGCCAAGGACCTAAACAGACACTTCACAGAGGAGGACATACAATCAATCAACAAGTACATGAAAAAATGCTCACCATCTCTAGCAGTCTGAGATGCAAATCAAAACCACCCTAAGATACCATCTGACTCCAGTAAGATCAGCAGCCATTATGAAGTTAAACAACAATAAGTGTTGGCGAGGATTTGGGGAAAAGGATACACTTGTACACTGCTGGTGGGACTGCAAATTGGTGAGGCCAATTTTGAAAGAAGTATGGATATTCCTGGAAAAGCTGGAAATGGATCCACCATTTGACCCAGCTATCACCCTTCTTGGAATGTTCTCTCAGGATCTTAAAATAGCGTACTATAGGGATACTGCCACATCAATGATCATAGCAGCACAATTCACAATAGCTAGACTGTGGAACCAACTTAGATGCCCTTCAATAGATTAATAGATAAAAAAAATGTTGCATCTATACACAATGGAGTATTACACAGCACAAAAAATGACAAAATCATAGAATTTGCAGGGAAATGGATGGCATTAGAGCATATTATGCTAAGCGAAGCTAACCAATCCTTAAAAAACAAATGCCAAATGTCTTCTCTGTTATAAAGAGAGCAAATAAGAACAGAACAGGGAGGAAGAGCATGAGGAAAAGATTAACATTAAACAAAGACGAATGGGGGGAGAGAAAGGGAGAGAGAAGGGAAAGCTTATGAAAATTGTAGGAAACTCTCAATGTTACACAAAATTGCATATAAGATGTTGTGAGGGGAAGTGAGGGGGAAACAATAGAGAGAATTGAACAATAGCAGATGAGGTAGAGAGGGAAGATGGGAGGGGAGGAGAGGGTGGATAGTAGGGGATAGGAAAGGTAGCAGAATACAACAGTCACTAATATGCCATTATGTAAAAATGTGAATGTGTAACCGATGTGATTCTACAATTCGTATTTGGGGAAAAAATGGGAGTTCATAACCCAATTGAGTCAAATGTATGAAAGATGATATATCTTGAGCTTTGTAATGTTTTGAACAACCAATAAAAATAAATAAATAAATAAAGGTTTAAAATTTAGTGGGAAGAAATCAGCTAAAAATGGGTTCAGATGTATTCATTTTGCTATACAGAAACTTTGTTTTGTGAATATCACAAATTTATTTTACCAGAAAATGCACATAAATTGAGATTAAAGGATAATTCACCTAACTTCATGAAAAATTCATAGCATTTTCTACACTTTTCATATTTCATTTTTTTCGTGAATATTTTGTCATGGACAAGGTCTAGTCTTAGGCTATTCTTCCAGAATACTACCTCATCTGACAAGTTCGTACAATGTGTTGGATTGTTCTTTTCATCTTTTATTTAATAGTTTCTAGCTGATAATGTGTATTTTTTCTTATCTTTATTTGGACATACAAACCTAACTATATCTTTGCATTTTATGTTTTACTGGGGAAGAGACTCATCAAAAGCTCTTTGTTATATGTATCAACAATCAAACATCTAGAGCATACAATTATTCTTAATTTTGCATGAAAATAAATTTGTACCATTTTTCTTATAAAGATGTAGTATTATTAATAATGTCCCTACTGTAATAAGTAACTACTTACAAGAAGAATTAAACAATTGACTTTATATCAATTTTGAACATGAAAAGTACTAAAATAAGTATTTGGCAATTAATACACAATTGATAGAAATTGAAATCACAAGAAAGCCATTTAAAATGTCAGTGCATATGGTCCTTAAATAATAGGTTGTTCAAATAAAATTTCTCTAATTCATAAGATTTAATATGCCACATTACAGCTTAATGTGATATAAAACTTTAAATTATCAGTATTGATAAATAAGAATGATACCTGTTTACTTAAATATGTTTATTTGATTTTCACTGTAAGATGTTAATTATGGAAGAATTGAGAATTAAGAAAGACTTGGTCTATATTATTTCTAACAGGAAAATCAAAGTACTTTTAAATATATATATATATATATATATATATATATATATATATATATATATATATGTAATGCATATGCATGAATATAGATACATATGTATAATAAATGTATTGTAATATATCTATCAGGTGATTATAATTTTTAAATTTTCTCAAGAAAAAGAATTACTATAAAAAACAGTCTTAAATTTAAATTTCATAGCATACTACTGTTTGTAATGACATGAGAGAAAAATAGATATGGAGGGTAAACCAAAAAGGAAGGGAGAGAAGGGGGAAAATGAGGAAGAAAGTGAGTAAAGAAGAGGGACATGAGTGTATGATGTTAAGATAGAAGTGGAGGGGCTGGGTTTGTGGCTCAGAGGTAACATGCTTATCTAGCATGTGTGAGGCACATGGTTCTATTCTCAGCACCACATACAAATAAACAAAATGAAGGTCAATCAACAACTGAAAAAATAAAAAAAGAAAAAAGAAGAAATATTACGAAAATTCCAAGCTTTGATGAATGTTAAATAAAAAAAATATGTTACATAGCCTTATGTAATTTCTAGACTATCCAAAATAGTCACTAAATGTTAGATTATTAGTGCTATAACTAAAAATCCATTGATCTTTCCTCTACATTCTGTGGCATGCTAGTGCTAAAATAAATTGTATTATTAATTCCCCCCCAAATCCTAATATTTCTACAGTAACTGACCCAGTTGAACATCAATGCAAGTAGACTCTATGAGACATGATGTGTATTTTGACGTTCATTTTTATTCAACACTGGTACATTACTATCTTCAGTTTGTGCACATCATAGCATATATGTTTCATCAAAATTTCTCAAATTTATAGGCATTTGTTTCACTTTCAATCACTTCCTGCTTGAGAACACATGTATTCCTCCATGTTTCATAACTGCTCTTTTCATGAGACTTCTTCCCAAAAACATTATTTTCGATTTCCATTATCACATTTGAAGCAAAACGCACAAACCCGTCACAATAAACCATAACACTAATATTACCATTAGATGTATAACTGGTTGGAATGAATGGTTGTATATCAATATAAGATTTCTTACTTAGTTTCAGATATCAATTCAATCCATTATTTAAAGTGGAACCAGTTATATTATTTATTCACAGTACAGTCTATTCACGAATTATCTCTATATTCATAGACACAGGTACACCTCTTTGTACCCCCAATACTAATTTATACGTCCTCAATATATAGCTCCCAGAAATGGTGGAAGAAATACCCATGTCACCTGATCTCCATATACATTTTATCACAGAAATATTCTGGACACAAAAAGCAAAGGTCACACTTATGATTGTACAAAACCTAAATGGAAAGTGAACATGGATTACTAAAAACATCCATGTCCAGGTTGCCTAATGCTCTCAAATGAAAATCCTATTGGTGACTACATATTTGTTTCTTCCAAAGATTATATATTCAAACTCAAACATGTTGAAAATGTCTAATCCTGTCACTCACTTTATACTTTGCCTGATTTTGTAATGTCTCTATTGATATCTGCTTTCCTACATATTTTCCCCAGTTAATCATTGTGACTTCCTCATCACATGTGCTGATATTTACATTCACTCTCTTAGCGATACCCTAGTTCTAAAGAACTTTTGTTCCAAATCCTACACTCATTCTTCTTCCTAAACCTACCGACTATCTTCCTAATCCTACCGACTATCACTTTTTGACTGGATGTTCTCTTCTACATTCAATCATCGAAGGTGAAAGGTCCTATGCCATTGTATATCGATTTATCTGAAACATCTGTGCAGAATGTAATTCAACGCTAAGTATCCCAATCAAGGGACAAATGAAGTTCTGGGCTTCAAATCTTACTTAGATTTCTGTTTTCGTACATATATTTCACCTCTATATTCTTATAAATATCACAGGTTCCCAATACCATTATTCATCCAGCAGAATGGTTCCTAACCCATATCGAACATGTTAATAACACTAATCATACACTGTTCCCTCAATCTAACTTTACTGAGGAGCAGCGACAGTGTTGGTCTTACAATACAGGAATGTATGGGATCTTCCACCTGCTGAGAACATCAAAGGTACATGCAGAAATGATCTCTGGAGAAGATGTAGGCAGCTATGAAGGACCTGAGAGAGCAAAAGACATCTCCATGGCAAAGAACCTGGTAGGATGAAGGAATGTGTCTGAATCAGCCTCACTCTTCTTAATGTAGAGTAGACCAAACCAGGCCTGTGTGGAAAGCTCTTCCCAGGTGCGTATGGTTGATATACCATTCTAACATATGAAAGTGTCACAGGAAGTAGGGGCAGCCTCCATCTCATGGGACCCTTGGAAGCAACTGTTAGGACAAAGTGGTTGCCAAGGCAGTTACCTCATTCAGTTCCTGAAAGATGTGACCACACCTCACTTCCTTGATGATGAAAGTCTCTGAACTTGGGATCCAGGAAGCCAGGCACCCAGAGCCATTACCAATCCCAGTCCCAGTGGTCTCACTTGTTTGAATTTACCAAAGACAGAGTCAGTCTTTCTTCTTACCTGTTAAGGTCTGTAAACAAGTCAGATTGGCACCTGTTATTTTGCCAGAGAAATGTTAGAGTCTGTAAAAAAAGTCTGGATGGCGCCTGGCAAAATGCCAGAGGGAGTGGTTTGTGAAGTAACAAAAGCGAGCCATTAAGTGTGGAGATTCCTTTTTGTTTGACTGCTGTATCTATTTCATGCTAATTAGATAGGCTGTGTAAAATGTATAAATACCGCTCTTATTCAACAATAATTGGCTTCCACTCCTGCTGCATCAGTCTACCCAAGTTGTTCGTCACCCCCCCGGTTATTTTGCCCAGCCAGCTGGGCTGCGGCACTTACCTACAGATGTGAGGATGGCCAAATGCCAGGGAAGCTCTGAAGATAATTCTTTTCTGATAAGGCAGGTATTGGCTCACTGCTGACTCCTGACTACTTCACAGAGTTAGCAAAGGAAAGCAGATTTGAGAGAGGACAAGCAATTTTGGGGAACATAGTATGGCCCACCAGTCAGAGGACACTCTGGATAGTCACAGACCAACTTGGAGGAAAGAGTTGCCTTTGTGGGTGTGGTTGTGGGTTTGTGTATTCCACTGTGTCTGTGGTTATAGACATTAGAAAAGAGAATGCATCAATGGAATTGTTCTGTCTAGTAGAAAGCTTCTCAGCATTCATCCTGCCAAATTTATGAATGGACTACGGCTTTCCTTATGAATGGGCAACACCTGCTATCTTCCTAAGTTCCTGTTTTCTTCCTGAATTCTGGCCACTCTCAAGAATAGGCTCATGGTTTTGTGTAAAAGATATGTACCACCTCCAAACTCTATAACATGGCCTTGTACTGGATAGCTGAAGGGAATGGAGAGGAACTCAGAAAACTTAGATATCAGTGTGACCAGTAAAGTGTCAGTGGAGAAACACTGATTTGGGCCTTTTGTTTACCTATTGTTCCGTTGCCCTGAATGTCTGGAAGGTCTTTGCCTCAGTCCACCCCTTTGTGAAACCTGAAGAAAACAGTTGTCTAATGGAAAATAATGAGCATCACCTGTGGCTCTTTGCTTAATTGCCGTGGAAAGGGATGTGTCTGAATCAGCCTCTTGGCCCTGTGTGAGGCTGTGACTTAGATTCTCACCACCTGATGAATCTAAGGAAAGATCTCATGTGTGCATCCAAAACCAAAATGGAAAAAGAGCAGTCTTGTGGATGAAGTCTCTCGCCTTCCTCTGTAAGGTTCCTGACTTCCATCAAGTGAGAATAGGTATCTTTGGTTCAAAAAGTTTTTCAAAGCCCTGCAGAGGCAAGCCCATAGGTGCTTGAATTTTCTCATAACTCCAATTCACATAAAGAATCTAAACCCCACAGACATAAGGCTCAAATTGGAGAAGCAGAGCAGTATTAATGGCAGGCCTAATTGATCACTCCTTGTTCACAGATAGGTTGTCAAGCCACCCTGACATTAGACAAATGAGGGTAGGGAGCATATTTTGGATACTGTCTTCAGCTGCACCCCTCATGGAAACTTCCAGCCAGAGGTTATGATGAGTGTCTATGTGGAAGTAGTTGAGAGCCATGTGGGAGTGTTTTGGTTTTAATTGTGGTCATTTGTTTGGCTGATGGAAGAGATGACTGGGTCCACCTTGGCTTGAACTCTGGTGTGAGTCTTCTTAGAGACTGAGTTCTGGAAATGACTGCAGAGATGTATTGCCATGAATTGTGTTGGGATTTTTGGAGGCCACACATGGTAGTGGCCTTTGGAAACTGTGATCTAGGCCCGGGGGTCTTCCCACAGAGCACTGGGAATCTGAGCCAGAATATCACATGATTTTATTCTGAAAGACTTGACAGCCATAGTTGAGAGTAAAAACACACATGGACCTCACATTGTAGACCTCAATGGGCCTGGCTTCATTTGATCTTTTGGCCACTCTTTGGGAAATCTTGCCTGTGAGAGTTCTCCAGATCTTTCATTGAAATGGGCTTTCTCACCTTTTAATGTTTCCAGAATGAATTAAATCCCACAGTGCCTCCAACCTCATCCTTGAAAAATGGCTAGATAAACATCATAAAAATTTGAAATTCCCATCACCAGGTGACACTGGATACACTTTGGATTTCCTGTTGCTCATCATGAGTGTACCAGACAGTGCCTTGATTGACTGGGTTTCATAAAAATGGTGTAGAACAATGATGCAAATAAGTTAAAGTCTGCTGAGTAGTGGGCCTAGAGCAGTGTTTTGCAGGTCTGTGATAAAACTTCTGTGGTGGGGTCATGTGGATCTGCCAAAAGGCTTGTAACTGACATGGTGCAGCCAGCAGACCCTTGTATGTAAAGGCATCTTGTTGAATGGAGAGGTTTCAGGGCAATGTTCAGAATCAGGTTGCTATGGTCAAGGGGGCAAGCTATGTGGGATAGAAGCCTGGTTGGTGCATTCTCCTGCAGACCCTGACACACAACACGTGACAGATCTCCCTCCAGCACTGTGACCCAGTTGAATTCCTTGTATTTCCTGAAGCCAATACCAAACTCCCAGTGCAGCAGCAAGGACACCATGAAAAGTGGAGGATGACCAAATGGCTTCACAGTCCACACGGGGCCACACTTAGCCTTCAGTGGCAAGAGTTTACTTACAAAGAGAGAATTTAGCCTTGCTGCCTCACGTTCTTTGGAAAATAAGAAACCATGTTCTGCAGGTCACATAGATGGAGACCCAGCTTTGGTGGTCTCACTAGAAAGGAAGCCATAGGTCCTGACTACAACATATACTTCAAGTGGCCAACCTCAGAGGCAGGTTCTCCAGAAGTCTTTAGGCTGGCAGATCTCCATATTTGTGCAGTATTTACCCTGTCTCTTACTTTTGGAAACTCCTCTACCACCTCCAATATTGTGAACTCGTAACCATGTTCCATTCCTGATATGTATTCACAGATTTTCTAAATCTTCTTCTTTTATTTTGTCTTACTTGGGGCAAAGATAGTGTCAAGGTATTGTTGTGAATGAGAGTAGGAAGATTTTGTGTAGCACATATTTGCATACACATTTGATTCATTTTCCTATTTTACATTCAAAATACTGAATCCCTGACACTAACCCATACCCTACTAGACTCTGACTACTAACCCTAATATGGTGGAGAGAAATAATGCAAACAGAAGTGAAATACAAACAGTTCAGAGGAGGCATGGTGTATAGTTGGATTTGCCTTTTGCATGATAAAGTGTAGGTGTTATAAATCTAGTCAATTTTTAATTAAAATAGTTCACCATGGGTTTTTGTAGTTAACAAATACGTGAATTCCTGTCTCCCTTTCTCTGTAGCCTATTCAGCACATGTATTTTTATATGCCCTTTCTCTGTAGCCTATTCAGCACATGTATTTTTATATGCACATATAGAATCCTACCTGGTATCACACGTACATTTTTGTGACTTGGCTGACTTGGAGATACAAATTGTGAGAAAAGATCACTCCTCCTAAAAGCAGTTGGAACTGAAAATTCAACCTATGTGTGAGCTTCCTAGGAGAACAACATTGTACATAAATCCATGCTCAGTAAAATAAATTATTTTGCATCTGTGGATGTTATATATTTCATAATGAATATTGATTGGCTTATATATTGGTACTTTTTAATATCTCTGTGTGGGTTTTGGGTGTGTGTTTATATATATATATATATATATATATATATATATATATATATATATATATATATATATATACACACTCTCAAGATTTTTCAAAATATGAAATATATGTGTCTTATATACACTACCGAAATTCATTCATGTTCATGTATGTGGATTTATAATAAAAATTTCACAAGATTATTCTCAGAAGTATTCATTTACCTGAACTACATATTTGTTTTCTAGTACTTAAAACTAACTTCAGTGAATGTGCATACAAATACTAATATTTCTACAGTAATTGACCCAGTTTAACATCAATGCAATTAGATTCCCATGGGACATGGTGTGTATTTTGATGTTCATTTTTATTCAACATTGGTTCGTTAATATTTCTTCAGTTCATGCACATCATAGGATATATATTTCATCCACAAATTCACAAATTTATAGGCATTTGTTTCTCTTTCAATCACTTACTGCTTCAGAACACATGTATTCCTCCAGGTTTCTTGACTGGTCTTTTAATGAGACTTCTTTCCAAACACATTATTTTCGATTTCTATAATCACTTTTGAAGCAAATCTCACACAATCTTTATAATAAAACATAACGCAATTATACAATTAGATGTGTAACTGGTTTGAATGAATGATTGTATATCAATATAAGTTTTTGTGTATATTTTCACATATCAATTCAATCCATTATTTAAAGTGGAAACAGTTATATTATTTATTCACAGTATTGTCAATTCATGCATTAATTCTATATTCATAGACACAGAGTACAAATCTTTGTACCGCCAATAATAATTTATACATCTTCAAAATATTGCTCTCAGAAATGGTATAAGAAATACTTATGTCACCCAATCTACATATACTTTTTATCACAGTAATATTCTGGACCCAAAATGCAAAGGTCAAACATATGATTGTACCAAAGCCTAAATTGAAAGTGAGCATGGATTACTAAAAACATCCATGTACATGTTGCCTAATGTTCTCAAATGTCAATCCTATTTGTGACAACATATTTTTTTCTTCCTTAGATTATATATTCAAACTCAACCCTGTTGAAAATATCTAATCCTATCACTCACTTTATACTTTTCCTGATTTCTTAATGTCTCTATTGATATCTGCTTACCGACATATTTTCCCCAGTTCATCATTGTGACTGACTCTTCACATGTGCTCACATTTAAATTCACTCTCTATCCGAAACCCTATTGCTGGAGAACTTTTGTCCAAAACCTATACTCACTCTTCTTTCTGAAACTGAATATCTTTCTAATAATTTCAACTATCCCTTTTTGACTAGAAGTTCTCTTCAACATTCCATCATCCAACGTACAAGGTCCTATGCCATTGTACTGAATTTATCTGAGACATCTCTGCAGAAAATAATTCAAATCTAAGTATCCCAATCAAGGGCCCAATGCCCTTCTGGGCTTCAAATCTTACCTACATTTCTGTTTTCATACTAATATTTCACCTATATTTTCTTGTAAATATTGCAGCTTCCCAATCATTCCTGCAGAATGATTCCTAATTGATATCGAACATGTTATTAATCCTAACCATACACTGTTCCCTCAATCTAACTTTACAGAAGATTAGAGACAGAGTTGGTCTTTCAATATAGGAATGTAGCAGATCTTCCACATGCTAAGATCCTCAAAGGTCCATACAGAAATGATCCCTGGAGAAGATGTATGCAGCTATGAAGGACCTGAGAGAGAAAAAGTCATCTCCATGTAATGGCTCACCGCTGGCTCCTAATAACCTCACAGAGTTGGCCAAGGAGACCAGATCTGAGACAGGACAGGCCATTTCTGGGAACATAGTATGGCCCACCAGTAAGAGGACACTCCGGATAGTCACAGACCTACTTGGGGGAAGGAGGTGCCTTTGTGGGTTGGGTGTGAGTTTGTGGTCTTGTCTCATTTTCTGAGAATAGGTAGGAAAGGCAGTATGTTCATTTTGGAGTGGATGGTTTCTAGAAAGTCGTTTGACAAGGAGTGTGTTTCTATGTCTGGGTATCCCACTGTGTTCGTGGATGAAGACATTAGAAAGAGCATGCATCAATGGATGTGTTCTGTCTAGTAGAAAGCTTCCCAGCATTCATCCTTCCCAATTTATAGATGGACTTGGCTTGCCTTCTGGATGGGCAACACCTACTGTCTTCCTAAGTTCCTGTTTTCTGCCTGAATTCTGGCCACTAACCATAATAGGCTCATGGTTATGTGTCCAAGATATGTACCACCTCCAAGCTCTGGGACATGGCCATGTACAGGATAGCTGAAGGGAATTGGAGCATCTCAGAAAACTCAGATATCAATGTGACCAGTAAAGTCTCTGTGGAGAAACCCTGCTTTGGGCCTTTTGCATACCTATTCTTCTGTTGCACTGAATAACAGGAAGGTCTTTGATTAGGCCACGCCTTTGTGAAGCCTGAAGAAAACAGTTTTCAAATGGAAATGAATGGGCATCACCTGGGGCTCTTTGCTTAATTGTCTGGAAAGGGATGTGTCTGAATTGGCCACTTGGCCCTGTGTGAGGCTGTGGCTTAGATACTCAGCAACTAATGGACCTAAAGAAAGATCCCATGTGTGCACCCAAATCCAAAATGTCCAAAAAGCATTTATTGTGGACTACGTCTCTCGCCTTCCTCTGTAAGGTTCCTGATCTCCATCAAGTGAGAATAGGGATCCTTTGCATCAAATGAGTACTTCAAAGCCTTACAGAGTCTAGCCCACTGGTGCTTGTGATTACTCATGACTCCAGTTCACATAAAGAATCTAAATCCCACAGTCAGTAAGCCTCAAATTGTAATTGTGGAGCAGTATTAAAGGCAGGGCTCTATGATCATTCCGTGTTCAAAGGAAGGGTGTCCAGGCAACCCTGACTTGTGACAAATGAGGTGCGAGGGTGCTTATTTTGAACACTGTGTTGGTCTGTGCCCCTCATGAAAACCTCAAGCCAGAGGTTATTATTAGTGTCTATATGGAAGAAGATGAGTGCCATGTGGGAGTCTTTTGTTTTTAATTGTGGTCATTTGTGTGGCGGTTGGAAGAGATGTCTGGTTCCACCTGGGCTTGAACTCTGGTGTGATTCCCCTTAGAGACTGAGTTGTGGAACTGTCCTCAGAGAAGTATTGCCATGAATTGTATTGAGATTTTAGGAGGCCACACACGAGATTCGCCCTTGGAAACTGAGATCTAGGCCCAGGGTGGCTTTCCACAGAGCATAAGTAATCTCAGCCAGGATATCACACGATTTTATTGTTAAAGACTTGGCAGCCATAGTTGAGAGTCATAACACACATGGAGCTCACATTGTAGACCTCAATGAGCCTGGCTTCATGTGACCTTTTGGCCACACTTTGGGAAGCTTTGCCTGTGATAGTTCTCCATTTCTTTCGTTCAAATGAGTTTCCTCGCCATTTAATGGTTCCTGAATGATTGGAAACCCACAGTGCCTCCAACTTCATCCTTAAAAAATAGCTAGATAAATACCACCAAATTTTTGAAATTCCCTTGACCAAGTGGCACTGGAGAAACTTTGGATTCCTGTTGCTGATTATGAGTATACCAGACAGTGCCTTGATTGACTTGGTTTCACGAAAATGCTGTAGAACAGAGATGCCAGTAATTTGGAGCCTGCTGAGTAGTTTGGCCTAGAGGAGTGGTGGGGAGGTGTCTGAAATAACATCTGTGGTGAGGCCATGTTTATCTGCCATTGGCTTCCAAATGGCTTGTGACTGACATTTTGCATCCAGCAGACCCTTGTATGTAAAAGCATCTTGTTATATGGAGAGGTTTCAGGACAATATTCAGAATCAGGTTGCTATGGTCAATGGGGCAAGCTCTGTGGGAAAGAAGCTTGCTTGGTGCATTCTCCTGCAGACCCTGACCCACCACATGTGACAGAATTTTCTCCAGCACTTTGTCCCAGTGGAACTCCTTGTATTTCAAGAAACAGATACCAAACTCCCAGTGCAGCAGCAAGAAACACCACAAAAAGTGGAGGATGAAAAAATGGCTTTACAGTAAAGACGAGGAGACACTTAGCGTGCAGTGGCTACAGTTTACCTACAAAGAAAAAATTCAGCACTGCTGCCTCATGTTCATTGGGAAATAAGAAACAATGTCCTCCAGGTCACATAGATGCAGACCCAGTTATGATGGTCTAACTAGAACGGAAGCTAAACCTCCTGACAGCAACATATATTTCAAGTGCCCAAACTCAGAGGCAGTTTCTCAAAAGTCTTTAGGCCAGCAGAGCTCCATGTTTGTGGAGTGTTTACCCTGTCCCTTACTTTTGGAAACTCCTATACCACCTCCAAGTATATGAACTCCTGAGCATATTCCATTCCAGATATGTATTCACAGATTTTTGTAAATCATGTCCTCTAATTGTGTCTTACTTTAAGCGAAGATGATGTCAAGGCATTGTTCTGGATGAGAGTGGGAACATTTTTTTGTATCACATATTTGCATAAATATTGAATTTATTTTCCTATTTTCAATTCGAAATACTAAATCCCTGACACTAACCCAAAACCTACTAGACTCTGACTACTAATCCTAATATGATGGAGTAAAATAACCCACACAGAATAGAAATACAACCAGTTCAGAGGAGGCATGGTGTATAGTTGTACTTTCCTTTTGCATGATAAAGGGTTGGTGTTATAAATCTTGTCAATTTGTAGTTAAAATAGTTCTCTATGTGTTTTTAAAGTTAACAAATATGTGAATTCCTGTCTCCCTTTCTCTGTAGTTGATTCAGCACATGCATTTTTATATGCACATATAGAATACTACATGGTATCACACGTACATATTTGTGAGGTAACTGACTTTGCAAATACAAATTGTTAGAAGAAAACACTTCTTCTAAATGCTGTTGGAACTGAAAATTCAACCTATGGGTGAGCTTCCTAGTTGAACAACATAAATCCATATTTAGTAAAATCAATATTTTTGGATCTGTGGATGATATATATTTCATGGTGAATTTCGATTGCCATACATAATGCTACTTTGTAATGTCTGTATTTAGGTGTGTGTGTGTGTGTGTGTGTGTGTGTGTGTGTGTGTATTCACTCTGCTGATTATTCAAAATATAAAATATATGTGTCTTATTATACACTAACTAAATTCATTCATATTCATGTATTTGGATTTATAATCAACGTTTGAGAAGATTATTCTCAGGAATATTTTTCCACCTGAAATACATGTTTGTTTCCTAGTACTGAAAACTAACTTCAGGGGATCATATTATGGCAGCGATGGGAGTTCATTACCCACATGTACCGCGTCACTTTGCAGGAGAAGGACAAGTTAGAACGGCTAAAATCTATCTTATTAGAAATTTCCAGGAAAATTGGTGTGCTCCAAAACCTACAGGAAGGATTTCCATTGCACAAGGACCAGCTACGGGGACTCAAACACCAGCAATTTGTCCTCACGGAGGGTCACGCTGCTTATTTAGCAAATCGCCCCACGGCTAGTGTCTGCAATGCGCGCTGGGAAACGACGAGAGAGCAACACAAAGATACAGTCTGTGGATTATGCGGGCTACTGCCATCTGCGCAATCACTGTGCTCAGTGCTGAATTCTGGGTTTGAAATGGGGGAAGGAAGTGGTCCAATTCGGTTTTCCACACCGGTGAGACCACAGAGGAAGATAGCGGTCACCATCTTGGAGAGCTGATGTCACCATCCCTGTTTTCGACTGATCACAGCTCATTCAGATACAGAATAGGTAATTTCAGGCTGCCATTCGCCTTCATCTTGCAGACAAATTACTCAGGGTCAGTGCTAAAGAACCCATGAAAATTGCTTCTTGGATCGTTCTCCTATCAGAACATTCACCGAGCCCGGAGCGGCTGAATTCCGGGTCCCGGAACTGCTCTGGCCCAGGGCTAAAGAACCTGCGGAAACTGTTTCTTGGTCTGGGTCCTGCTGAATACTGTAGAGGTAAATGCCAACTGAGCCTTCATAGACAGTGGCAACAGGATTGAGACGGGGCTTGTGAGGGCCGGTCAGGACTCACCCGTTGCTTTGGTCACCCGACAAAGGGAATGAAATGCTGCCATTTACATGGGATACCAACATGGCAGACATCTGATGTGATCACAAAGCAGTGGAGGAGATAACTTCATCGATACCAGCGGCGAGAGAAATAGTTGGTCTCCTGGTAAAGAAAGTGAGTCACAAACATCTGAGTCTCTCTCATTTTGTCATCAAGCCAGAGGTGCAGAGCAGAGCTGCCACCTGTGCCTGGAACAGGCCCAGCGACCCACCGGCGTGGTAGTCACGTCACCCCAATTGGAGTAGGGGCAGAGCAGAGCCGACACCCATGCCTGCAAGGTAGGCAGACGTACGACCGACCGGCAGAACAGGCCTAGTGGCCGGTCAGCATGGTAGACAGATCACCCCAATTGGAGGAGCAGCACAGCCGCCAACCGCACCTGCAATGGAGACTTTTCCACAATACAAGAGCAATATAAATATACAGGGGGGAAATTACAAAAACACAACAGTTTCACCAAGCAGAAAGAAATGCAAGCTGTATGAAAAGACAAGGAAAGAAAGGACCACAAGCAATGCAGGTCAACTCAACTTTAGAAGAGGTAATAGATGCAGCATATGGAATGTCAGATAAAGAATTCAGGATATACATGCTTCAGGTGATCTGGAATCTCAAGGAAGACATTAGACAGCAAAAATCAGTCAATGAAAGATCACTTCGACAATGAATTACATAAAAAAATCCAAGTAGCAAAGATCAACTATACAGGGAGATAGAGGTTATAAAAAACAAACGAACTGAAATCTTAGAAACGCAGGAAGTAATGAACCATCTTAAAAACTCAATTGAGAATACTACCATCAGAGCAGAATACTTAGAAGATAGAACATCAGACAATGAAGACAAAGTATTTCAACTCAAAAAGAACATATACAGCTCAGCAAGACTGTTAAGAAACCATGAGCAAAACTGCAAGAAATATGGGATAACATAAAGAGAATAAACATAAGAGTCATTGGGATACAGGAAAGTATAGAGGTCCAAACCAAAGGAGTGAGCAATCTATTCAATGAAATAATAGGAGAAAAATTCCTAGACTTGAAGAATGAGACAAAATCCCAAATCCTAAAAGTCTACAGGACGCCGAACGTGCAAAATCATAAGAGATCCACACCTAGACACATTGTAATGAAGATACCCTACATACAGAATAAGGAGAGAATTTTAAAAGCTACAAGAGAAAGGAAGCAGATTATAGTTAGTGGTAAACCAACCAGGATAACAGCTGATCTTTCAACACAGACTCTGAAAGCTAGAAGATCCTTTAATAACATATTTCAAACACTGAAAGAAAATGGGTTCCAGCCAATTATCATGTATCCAGTGAAATTAAGCTTCAGATGGAAGATGAAATTAAAACCTTCCACGATAAACAAAAGTGAAAAGAATTTGCAGCTAGAAAACCATCTCTTCAAAACATCCTCGGCAAAACATTACAGGAAGTGGAAATGGAAAATACCAATGAAAACCAACAGTGGGAGGTAGGACATTGAAGGGGGGAAAATAATCAAAGAGGAAAACAAACTATGTTTAGTAACATAAATAAACAAATATGGCTGGAAGAACAACCCATATCTCAATAATAACCAAAAATCTTAATGGCTTAAACTCACCAATTAAGAGACACAGGCTAGTAGAATGGATCACAAAACAAGAACCAACAAAATGCTGCCTACAGGAGACGCATTTTATAGGAAAAGACATACATAGACTGAGGGTGATACTTGGAAAAATCGTATCACTCTTATGAACTTCGGAAACAAGCAGGAGTGTCCATACTCATATCAAATAAAATAGATTTCAAGCCAAAGTTAATCAAAAGGGATAAAGAAGGACACTACATACTACTCAAGGGAACCATACGCCAACAAGACATAACAATCATAAATATATATGCCACAAACAATGGTGCAGCTTTGTTCATCAAACAAACTCTTCTCAATTTCAAGAGTCTAATAGACCACAATACAGTAATCATGGGAGACATGAACACACCTCTCTCACCACTGGACAGATCTTCCAAACAAAAGTTGAATAAGGAAACTATAGAACTCAATAACACAATTAATAACCTAGACTTAATTGACATATATACAATATACAACCCATCATCAAGAAGTTACACTTTTTTCTCAGCAGAACATGGATCCTTCTCAAAAATACATCATATATTATGTCACAGGGCAATTCTTAGACAATAAAAAGGAGTAGAGATAATACCATGCATTTTATCTGATCATAATGGAATGAAATAAAAAATCAACGATAAAAAAAGGAAGGAAAAATCATTCATCACTTGGAGAATGAACAATAGGTTTCTGAATGATCAATGGGTTATAGAAGACATCAAGGAAGAAATTAAAAAATTCTTAGAGATAAATGAAAACACAGACACAATATATCGGAATCTATGGGACACATTGAAAGCAGTTCCAAGAGGAAAATTCATTGCTTGAGTTCATTCCTTAGAAAAAGAAAAAACCAACAAATAAATGATCTCATACTTCATCTCAAAATCTTAGACAAACAAGAGCAAACAACAGCAAAAGAAGTAGAAGGCAACAAATAATTAAAATCAGAGAAGAAATTAATGAAATCGAAACAAAAGAAACAATTAAAAAAATTGACAAAACAATACATTGGTTTTTTGAAAAAATAAATATAATCGACAGACCCTTAGCCATGCTAACAAAGAGAAGAAGAAAGAGAACTCAAATTACTAGCATATGAAATGAAAAAGGAAATATAACAAGAGACACTTCAGAAATACAGAAGAAAATCAGAAATTATTTTGAATTAATATACTCCAATAAAATAGAATATAGTGAAGGCATTGATAAATTTCTTAAGTCATATGATGTGCCCAGATTGAGTCAGGAGGATATAGACAACTTAAACATTCCAATATCAATTGAGGAAATAGAAGAAACCATCAAAATACTACCAACTAAGAAAAGCCCAGGACCGTATGGGTATAGAGCAGAATTATACAAAACCTTTAAAGAAGAACAAAAACCAATACTTTTCAAGGTATTTCAGGAAAAATGCAAAAATCCTCAAAAAAATTCTGGCGAATCAGACACAAAAACATATATATAAAAAAAATGTGCACCATAATCAAGTAGGATTCATTCCTGGGATGCAAGGCTGGTACAATATACGGAAATCAATAAATGTTATTCATCATATCAATAGACTTAAAAATAAGAACCATATGATCATCTCGAGAGATGCAGAAAAAGCATTTGACAAGGTACAGCATCACTTTACGTTCAAAACTCTAGAAAAACTAGGGATAACAGAATCATACCTCAATATTGTAAAAGCAATCTTTGCTAAGCCTCAGGCTAGCATCATTCTGAATGGAGAACAATTGAAGGCATTCCCCCTAAAATCTGGAGCAAGACAATGATGCCCTCTCTCACCCCTTCTGTTCAACATAGTTATCGAAACACTGGCCAGAGCAATTAGAAAGACTAAAGAAATTAAAGGCATTAAAATAGGAAAAGAAGAACTCCAATTATCGCTATTTGCAAAAGACATGATTCTATACCTAGCAGACCCAAAAGGGTCTACAAAGAAACTATTAGAGGTAATAAATGAATTCAGCAAAGTGGCAGGATATTAAATCACCACGCATAAATCAAAGGCATTTTTGTATATCAGCGACAAATCCTCTGAAATGGAAATGAGGACAATCAGTCCATTCACAATATCATCAAAAAAATAAATAAAATACTTGGGAATCAACCTAACAAAAGAGGTGAAAGACATATACAATGAAAACTACAGAACCCTAAAGAGAGAAATAGAAGAAAATCTTAGAAAATGGAAAAATATACCCTGTTCATGGATAAGCATAACTAACATCATCAAAATGACGATATTACCAAAAGTTCTCTATAGGTTTAATGCAATGCCAATCAAAATCTCAAGGTCATTTCTTGTAGAAATAGATAAAACAATTATGAAATTCATATGGAAAAATAAAAGACCCAGAATAGCAAAAACAGCTCTAAGCAGGAAGTGTGAATCAGGCAGTATACCGATACCAGACCTCAAACTATACTACAGATCAATAGTAACAAAAATAGCATGGTACTGGTGACAAAACAGGCGGGTGGACCAGTGATACAGAATAGAGGACACAGAAACCAATCCACAAAACTACAGCTATCTTATATTTGATAAAGGGACTAAAAGCATGCAATGGAGGAAGGATAGCATCTTCAACAAATAGTGCTGGGAAAACTGGAATTCCATATGTAACAAAATGAAACTGAATCCCCTCCTCTCACCATGCACAAGAGTTAACTCAAAATAGATCTAGGAGGTTGATATCAAATCAGAGACACTGCATCTGGTGGAAGAAAACTTTTGCCACCATCTACATACTGTGGTGTCGGGCTCCAAATTTCTCAATAGGACACCCATAGCACCAGAGTTAATCCCTAGAATCAACAAATGGGACTTACTCAAACTAAATACATTTTTCTCAGCAAAAGAAACAATAAGAGAGGTAAATAGGGAGCCTACATCATTGGAACAAATCTTTACTCCTCACACTTCAGATAGAGCCCTAATATCCAGAGTATACAAAGAACTCAAAAAAATTAAACAATAAGAAAATGAATAACCCAATCAACAAATGGGCCAATGACCTGAACAGACACTTCTCAGAGGAGGACATACAATCAATCAATAAGTACATGAAAAAATGCTCACCATCTCTAGCAGTCAGAGAAAAGCAAAACAAACCCACCCTAAGATACCATCTCACTGCAGTAAGATCGGCAGCCATTATGAAGTCAAACGCCATCATGTGCTGTCGAGGATGTGGGGAAAAGGGCACACCTGTACATTGCTGGTGGGACTGCAAATTGGTGCAGCCAATTTGGAAAGCAGTATGGAGATTTCTTGGAAAGCTGGGAATGGAACCACCATTTGACCTATTCCCCTTCTCGGTCTATTCCCTAAAGAACTAAAAAGAGCATGCTACAGAGATACTGATAAATCGATGTTCATAGCAGCACAATTCACAATTGCAAGACTGTGGAACCAACCTAGATTCCCTTCATTAGATGAATGGATTAAAAATGTGGCATTTATATAAAATGGCTTGTGACTCACAAGGTGCAGCCAGCAGACCCTTATATGTAAAGGCAAATTGTTATATGGTTTGGTTTCAGGTAAATGTTCAGAATCAGGTTGCTATGGACACGGGGGCAAACAATGAGAGATAGAATATTGGATGGTGCATTCTCCTGCAGAACCTGACCATACACACGTGACAGAACTCCCTCCAGCACTGTGTCCCAGTTGAACTCCTTGTATTTCGTGATGCAAATACCAAACTCCCAGTGCAGCAGCAAGAAACACCACGAAAAGTGGAGGATGACCAAATGGCTTCACAGTTCACACGGGGAGACACTTAGGTTCCAGTGTCCACAGTTTACTTAGGAAGAGAGAATTCAGCACTACGGTCTCATGTTCATTGGAAAATAAGAAACCATGTCCTCCAGGTCACATAGATGCAGACCCATCTTTGATGGTCTCACTACAAAGGAAGCTAAAGCTCCATACAACAAAATATATTTCAAGTGCCCAACCTCAGAGGGACTTTCTCAAGAAGTCTTTAGGCCAGCAGAGCTCCATGTGTGTGGACTGTTTAAACTTTCCCTTACTTTTGGAAACTCCTTTACCACCTCCAATTTTTTGAACTACTGAGTATATTTTATTCCACATATGAATTCACAGATTTTCTAACTCTTCTCCTCTAATTGTGTTTTACTAGGGTCGAAGGTAATGACAAGGCATTGTTCTTGATGAGAGTTGGAAGATTTTTGTGTAGCATATGTTTGCGTACACATTGGATTCATTTTCCTATTTTCCATCCAAAATACTGAATCTCTGACACTATCCCATACCCTACTAGACTTTGACGATTAATCCTAATATGGTGAAGAAAAATAACCCAAAGAGAATAGAAATACAAGCAGTTCAGAGGAGGCATGGTGTATACTAGGTCTTGCCTTTTGCATGATAAAGGGTAGGTATTATAAAAATTGTCAATTTTTAATTGAAATAGTTCTACATGTGTTTTTAAAGGTAACGAATATGTGACTTCCTGTTTCCTTTTCTCTGTAGCCTATTCAGCACATGTGTTTTTATACGCACATATAGAATCCTACCTGGTATCACACATAATTTCTTTTGAGGCTACTGACTTGGAAGATAAAAATTGTGAGTAGAGATCATTCCTCCTAAACGCTGTTGAAACTGAAAATTCAACCTATGTCAGCTTCCTAGTAGAACAACATTATACATGAATCCATGTTAAGCAAAATGAATATTTTTCGATATGTGGATTATATATATTTCATGATGAAATGCGATTGGCATATATATTGCTACTTTTAATGTCTGTGCATGTGTCTGTGTGTGTGTGTGTGTGTGTGTGACTCTCCAAGTTTTCTAAAATATGAAATATATGTGTATTATATAAACTCCCTAAATTCATTCATGTTCATGTATGTGGATTTATAATCAACTTTTCAGAAGATTATTCTCAGAAATATTCATCCACCTTGAATACATATTTGTTTCCCATTACTGAAATCTGACTTCAGTTAATGGTTCATACAAATCCTAACATTTCTACATTAACTGACCCAGTTTAACATCAATGCAATAGATTCCTATGGGACATGATGTCTATTTTGAACTTCATTTCTATTCAACACTGCTACATTACTATTTCTTCACGTTTAGCCCATCATAGCATATATATTTCATCCACAAGTTCACAAATTTAGAGGCATTTGGTTCACTTTAAATCCCTTCCTGCTTTAGAACATATGTATTCCTCCAGGTTTCTTGACTGGATTTTTTGAGACTTCTTTCCAAACACATTATTTTCGATTTCCATAATCCTTTTGAAGAAAATCAGACACACCCTTCATGATAAACCATAACTAATATTACCATTAGATGTATAACTGGTTGGAATGAATGATTTTATATCAATATTAGATTTCCTGTATATTTTCAGATATCAATTAAATGAATTATTTAAAGTGGAACCAGTTATATTATTTATTCACAGTATGGTCTATTCATGCATTATCTCTATATTCACAGACACAGCGTACACCTCTTTGTACCCCCAATACTAATTTATATGTCTTCTCAATATTGCTCCCGGAAATGGTGGAAGAAATACTCATGTCACCTGATCTACATATACATTTTATCACAGTAATATTCTTGACAAAACTGCAAAGGTCACACTTATGATTTTACAAAGCCTAAATGGAAAGTGAACATGGATTACTAAAAACATCCATGTCCAGGTTGCCTAATGCTCTCAAATGTCATTCTTTGGTGACTACATATTTGTTTCTTCCTAAGATTATATATTCAAACTCAATCCTGTTGAAAATGTCTAATCCTAACAATCACTTTGTACTTTGCCTAATTTCCTATTGTCTTCCTTGATATTTGCTTTCCTACATTTTTTCCCTAGTTCATCATTGTGAATGACTCTTCACATGTGCTGACATTGGCATTCACTCTCTAATCGAAACCCTGTTGCTAAAGAATTTTTTTTTTCCAAATTCTATACTCACACTTCTTCCGAAAACTACCGACTGTCTTTCTAATCTTACCGACTATCCCTTTTGGAGTTGATGTTCCCTTCTAAATTCAATCATCCAAGGTACAAAGTCTTATGCCATTGTATATTGATTTATCCAAGAAATCTCTGCTGAAGGTAATTCAATGCTAAGTATCCCAATCAAGGGCCCAATTCCCTTCTGGGCTTCAAATCTTACCTAGATTTCTGTTTTCATACATATATTTCACCTCTATGTTCTTATAAATATAGCAGATTCCCAATATCATTATTCATCCCTCAGAATAATTCCTAACCCAAATTGATCAAGTTATTAATGCTAACCATACACTGTTCCCTCAATCTAACTTTACAGAAGAGCGGGACAGAGTTGGTCTTACAATACAGGAATATAGGGGATCTTCCACCTGCTGAGAACCTCAAATGTCCATGCAGATATGACCCCTGGAGAAGATGTAGGCAGATATGAAGGACTGCCTACATCTTCTCCAGGCCTGTGTGGAGAGCTGTTCCCGGGTGCCTATGGTTGATATACCATTCCAACTTGTGAAAGTGTCACATGAAGTAGGGGTAGCCACCAGCACTTGTCCCCGTTGAACTCCTTGTATTTAGTTAAGCAAATACCAAACTCCCAGTGCAGCAGCAAGAAACACCACGAAAATGGAGAATGAACAAATGGCTTCACAGTCCACATGGAGAGACACTTAGCCCCCAGTGGCCACAGTTTACCTACAAAGAGGGAATTCAGTACTGCTGCCATATGTTCATTATAAAATAAGATACCATGTCCTCCAGGTCACATAGATGCACACCCAGCTTTGATGGTCTCACTACAAAAGAAGCTATAGCTCCAGACAACAATATAAATTTAAGTGCCCAACCTCTTAGCCAGTTTCTCAAGAAGTCTTTAGGCCAGCAGAGCTCCATGTTTGTGTTGTGTTTACAATGTCCCTTACTTTGAGAAACTCCTCCACCATATCCAAGGTTGTGAACTCCTGAGAATTCCCATTCCAGATTGGATTTATTTTGCAATTTTCCATTCTACAGTAACTGACCTAGGTTTACATCAATGCAAGTAGATTCCTTATGGAACATGATGTGTATTTTGAAGTTCATTTTTATTCAACACTGTTACATTACTATTTCTTCAGTTTATGCACATAATAGGATATATATTTATTCCACAAGTTATGAAGTTTATAGGCATTTGGTTCACTTTCAATCATTTTCTGCTTCAGAACACATGTACTCCTCCATGTTTCTTGACTGGTCTTCTCATGAGACTTCTTTCCAAACACATTATTTTCTATTTCCGTAATCACTTTTGAAACAAAACTCACACACCCTTCATTATAAACCATAACTCTAAGATTACCATTAGATGTATAACTCTTTGGAATGAATGATTGTATATCAATATAAGATTTCCTATATATTTTCAGATATCAATTCAATCCATTATTTAATTGGAACCAGTTATATTTTTTCCCAGTATGATCTATGTATGCATAATCTCTATATTCATAAACACAGCATACGCCTCTTTGTACCCCCAATACTAATTTATTCGTCTTCACAATATTGCTCCCGGAAATGGTGGAAGAAATACGCATGCCACCTGATCTACATATACATTTTATTACAGTAATATTCTGGACACAAAATGCAAAGGTCACAATTATTATTGTACCAAAGCCTAAATGGAAAGTGAGCATGGATTACTAAAAACATCCATGTCCACATTGCCTAATTCTCTCAAATGTCAATCCTATTCGTGACTACATATGTGTTTCTTCCTAAGATTATATATTCAACCTGAACCCTTTGAAAAAGTCTAATCCTATCACTTTATAGTTTGCCTGATTTTGTAATGTCTCTATTGATATCTGCTTTCCTACATATTTCCCAAGTTCATCATTGTGATTGACTCTTCACATGTGCTGACAAATATTCACTCTCTAACCAAAACCCTATTGCTAAAGAACTTTTGTTTCAAATACTATACTCACTCTTCTTCCTATACCTACCGACTATCTTCCTAATCCTACCGACTGTCCCTGTTTGACTCGATGTTCTCTTGTACATTCAATCATCCAAGGTAGAAGATCCTATGCCATTGATTATAGATTCATCTTAGACATCTGTGCATAACATAATTCAATGCTAATTATCCCAGTCAAGGTCCCAATGCCATTCTGGGCTTCGAATCTAAACTAGATTTCTGTTTTCATAATTATATTTCACCTCTATATTCTTTTAAATATTTTAGGTTCCAAATACCATCATTCATCCAGCAGAATGATTTCTAACCCAAATCAAACATGTTGTTAACCTTAACCATTCACTGTTCCATCAATCTAACTTTACAGAAGAGCAGGGATAGAGTTGTATGAGATCTTTCACCTGATGAAAACCTCAAAGGTACATGCATAAATGATCTCTGAAGAACATGAAGGCAGCTATAAAAGACCTGAGAGAGCAAAAGTCATCTTCAATGGCAAACAACCTGGTCAGGATGAAGGGTTCTGACTGAATCAGCCTCTCTCTTCTTAATGTAGAGAAAATGGACCAAACCCAGCCTGTGTGGGTAGCTGTCCCAGGGCGCCTATGATTGATATACCGTTCTATCTTGTGAAAGTGTAACAGGAAGTAGGGGCAGCCTCCTTCTCATGTGACACTTGGAAGCCACTGGTAGGACAAAGTGGTTGCCAAGGCAGTAACCTCATTCAGTTTCTGAAGGAAGTGACCTCACCTCACTTCCTTGGTGATTAAAATCTCTGAACTTGGGATTCATGAAGCCAGTCACCCATAGCCAGTCCCAGTCTCAGTCCCAGTGGTCACACTTGTTTGGATTTACCAAAGACAGAGTCAGTCTTTCTTGGTAACTACTGATGTGAGGATGGCCAAATGCCAGGAAAGCTTTAAAGAGGAGCCGTTTCTGAGAAAGCAGGTAGTGGCTCACCTCTGGCTCCTGACACCTTCACAGAGTTAGCCAAGGAGACCAGATCTGACACAGGTCAGGCCATTTCAGGGGAACATAGTATGGTCCACCAGTCAGAGGACACTCTGGATATTCACAGACCTACTTGAGTTAAGGAGGTGCCTTTGTCGGTGTGGGTGTGAGTTTGTGGTTTTGTCTCATGTTCTGAGAATAGGTAGGAAAGGCAGTTTGTTTGGATTGGAGTGGACTGTTTCTAGTAAATCGTTAGACAAGGCGAGTGCTTCTATGTCTGTGTTTCCCACTCTGTCCGTGGTTGTAGACATTAGAAAAGAGAATGCATCAAGGATGTGTCCTGTCTAGTAGAATGCTTCCCAGCATTCTTCCTGACCGATTTAGGAATGGACTGTGGCTCGTCTTATGCATAAGAAACACCTACTAACTTTCTAAGTTCCTGTTTTCTTCCTGAATTCCGGCAAACCTCAAGAATAGGCCCATGGTTTTGAGTCCAAGATGTGTACCACCTCCAAGCTCTGTGACATGGCCATGTGCTTGATAGCTGTAGGGAATGGGAACATCTTAGAAAACTCAAATATCTGTGTGACCAGTAAACTCTCAGTGGAGAAACCCTGCTTTGGTTCATTTGCATACTTATGGTTATGTTGCCCTGAATGTCAAGAAGGTCTTTGCCTCAGGCCACCCCTTTGTGAAGCCTGAAGAAAACTGTTTTCAAATGGAAATAAATGGGCATAACATGTGGCTCTTTGCTTAATTGCTTTGAAAAGGGACGTGTCCGAATCAGCCTTTTGGGCCTGTGTGAGGTTGTGGCTTAGATTCTCAGCACATGGTAGATCTAAAGATAGATTCCATTTGTGCAATCAAAACCAAAATGGCAAAAAATCACTCATTGTGGATGAGTCTCTTGCCTTCCTCTGTTAGGTTCTTTACCTCCATCAAGTGTGAATAGGAGTCCTTTAGGTCAAATGAGTTCTTCAAATCCCTGCAGAGGTGCTTGTGTTTTCTCAAGATTCCATATCACATAAAGAATCTATACCTGAGAGTCAGTAGGCCTCAAATTGGAGAAGGAGAGCAGTATTAATGGTAGGCCTATTTGATCACTCCTGGTTCACAGGAAGGGTGTCCATGTCACCCTCACTTTAGGCAAATGAGGGGCAAGCGACATTATTTTGGACACTCTCTTGGGATGCATCCTGCATGGTAACCTCCAGCCAGAGGTTAAGATGAATGTCTATATTTAAGAAGATGAGGGCCATGTGGGTGTCTTTTGGTTTTAATTGTGGTCATTCTTGTGGCAGTTGGAAGAGATGACTGGATCCACCTGGGCTTGAACTCTGGTGTCATTCCCCTTAGAGCCTGAGTTCTGGAACACATATCAAAGAAGAATTGCCATAAATTGTGTGGGGATTTTAAGAGGCCGCGCATGAGAGTCGCCCTTGGAAACTGAGATCTATGCCCACGGTGGCTTTCCACAGAGCACTGGGAATCTCAGACAGGATATCACATGATTTAATTCTGAAAGACTTGGCAGCCATATTTGATAGTCAAAAAACACATGGACCTCAATTTTAGACCTCAATGGGCGTGGCTTCATGTGACCTTTTGGCCACTCTTTGGGAAGCCTTGCCTGTGAGAGTTCTCCAGAGCTTTCATTGAAATGATCTTCCTCAACATTGAATGATTCCTGAATGAATTGAAATAAACAGTGCCTCCAACTTCATCCTTGAAAATTGGCTAGATAAATACCATGAAATATTTAAAATTCCAATGACCAGGTGGCACTGAAGAACCTTTGGATGTCCTGTTGCTGATCATGAGTGTACCAGACAGTGCCTTGATTAACAGGCTTTCATGAATATGGTGTAGAACAGAGATGCCAGTAATTTGGAGCCTGCAGAATAGTGGGCCTAGAGCAGAGGTGATTAAGTGTGTGATAAAACATCTGTGGTGGGGTCATGTGGATCTGCCATTGTCTTCCAAATGGCTTGTGACTGACATGGTGCAGCCAGCAGAACATTGTATGTAAACGCATCATGTTATATGGAGAGGTTTAAGGGCAATGTTCAGAATCAGGTTGCTATGGTCACGGAGGCAACCTATGTGGTATACAAGTCCTGTTGGTGCATTCTCCTGCAGTCCCTGACCCACCATATGTGACAGAACTCCCTCCAGGACTGTGGTCAAGTTTAACTCCTTGTATTTCATGAAGCAAATACAAAACTCTCAGTGCAGCAGGAGACACTATAAAAAGTGGAGGATGATGAAATGGCTTCACAGTCCACATGGGGAGACACATAGCCCCCAGTGGCCATAGTTCACCTACAAAGAGAGAATTCAGCACTACTGCTTCATGTTCATTGGAAAATTATAAACCATGTCCTCCAGGTCACAGAGATGCATAAAGACGTTTGATGGTCTTACTAGAAAAAAAGCTAAAGTTCCTGAAAACTACATATATTTCAACTGTCCATCTTAGAGGCAGTTTCTCCAGACGTCTTTAGGCTGGCAAATCTTCATGTTTGTGGAGTTTTTACATTGTCCCTTACTTTTGGAAACTCCTCTACCATCTCCAAGGTTGTGAAATCCGGAGCAGTTTTCATTTCAGGTATGAATTCAAAGATTTTCTAACTCTTTTTCTCTAATTGTGTCTTACTTGGGGTGAAGGTAATATCAAGTTATTGTTCTAAATGAGAGTGGGAAAATTTTTGTGTAACACTAATTTGCATACACATTGATCCATTTCCAATTTTCCATTCGAAATACTGAATCCCTGACAGTAACTCATACCCTACTATACTCTGACTACTAATCCTAATATGATGAAGAATAATACCCAAATAGAATAAAAATACGAGCAGTTCAGAGGAGGCATGCTGTACAGTTGGACTTCCCTTTTGCATGATTAAGGGTAGGTGTTATAAATCTACTCAATTTTTAATTGAAATAGTCCTCCATGTGTTTATAAAGTTCACAAATATGTGAATTCCTGTCTCCCTTTCTCTGTAGCCTACTCAGCACATGTATTTTTATATGCACATACAGAATCCTACCTGGTATCACACGTACATTTTCATGAGTTGGCTAAATTGGCAGATACAAATTGTGAGAAGAGATCAGTCCTCCTAAACGCTGTGGGAACTGAAAATTCAAACTATGTGTAAGCTTCCCAGTAGAACAATATTATACATAAATCCATGTTCAGTATAATAAATATTTTGCATCTTTGAATGATGTATATTACATGATGAATTACGATTAGCATATATATTGATACTTTTTGATGTATATTTGTGTTTATTTAAAATATATATATATATATATATATATATATATATATATATATATATATATATATATACACACTCCAGATTTCTCAAAATATGAAAGGTATGTGACTTATACACACTCTGTAAATTCATTCATGTTCATGTATATAAATTTATAATCAACTTTTCAGAAGATAATTCTCAGAAATATTCATCCACCTGAAATACATATTTATTTCCCAGTACTGAAAACTAATTTCAATCAATGGTGTTTACAAATCCTAATATTTCTACAGTAACTGACCCAGTTTAACATCAATGCCAGTAGATTCCTATGGGACATGATGTCTATATTGACCTTCATTTTAATCCAACACTGGTACATTACTATTTCTTCAGTTTTTGCACATCATAGGATATGTATTTCTTCCACAAGTTTAAAATATATAGGAATTTGTTTCACTTTCAAACACTTCTTGCTTCAGAACACATGTATTCCTCCATGTTACTTGACTGGTCTTTTCATGAGACTTCTTTCCAAATACATTATTTTCAATTTCCATAATCAATTTCGAAGCTAAACTCACACACTCTTCATGATGAACCATAACATTAATATTAACATTAGATGTATAACTGGTTGGAATGAATAATTGTATATCAATATAAGATTTCCTCTATATGTTCACGATTCAATTCAATCCATTATTTAAAGTTGGAACCAGTTATGCTTTTTATTCACAGTATTGTCTATTAATGCATTATCTCTATATTAATAGATACAGTGTACTCTTCTTTGTCCCTTCAATACTAATTTATACGTCTTCAAAATATTGCTCCCAGAAATGGTGGAAGAAATACTCATGTCACCTTATCTATATATAGATTTTATCACAGGAATATTCTGGACACAAAAAACGAAGGTCACACTCATGATTGTATCAAAGCCTAAATGCCAAGGGAGCGTGGATTACTAAAAAGAACCATGTCCAGGTTGCCTAATGCTCTCAAATGTAAATCAAATTGGTGACTACATATTTGTTTCTTCCTAAGATTATATATTCAACCTCAACCATGTTGAAAATGTCTAATCCTATCACTCACTTCATACTTTGCCTGATTTGGTAATATCTTTATTGATACCTGCTTTCATACATATTTCCCCCAGTTCATCATTGTGACTGACACTTCACATATGCTGACATTTACATTCACTCTCTACCCGAAACCCTATTGCTAAAGAACTTTTGGTCCAAATCCTATACTCACTCTTCTTTCTAAACCTACTGACTATCTTCCTAATGCTACTGACTATAGTTTTTTGACTCGATGTTCTCTTCGACAATCAATTATCCAAGGTATAAGGTCCTATGCCATTGTATATCAATTTATCTGAGACACATGTGCAGAACATAATTCAAACCTAAGTATCCCACTCAAGGGCCCAGTTCCCTTCTGGCTTCCAATCTTACCTAGATTTCTGTTTTTATACTTATATTTTACCTATATATTTTTGTAAATATCACAGGCTCCAAATACCATTATTCATCCGGCAGAAAGATTCCTAACGCAAATCAAACATGTTATTAACCCTAAACATACACTTTTCCCTCAATCTAACTTTACAGAAGAGGAGGGACAGAGTTGGTCTTACAATACAGGAATGTAGGGGATCTTCCACCTGCTGAGAACATCAAAGGTATATGCAGAAATGATCCCCTGAGATGATGAAGGAAGCTATGAAGGACCTGAGAGAGCAAAAGACATCTTCCATGGCAAACTATCTGGTCAGGATGAAGGGATGTGTCTGAATCAGCCTCTACCTTCTTAATGTAGAGAAGATGGACCAAACCAGGCCTGTGTGGAGAGCTGTTCTCAGGTACCTATGGTTGGTATACCATTCTAACTGTGAAAGTGTGACAGGAAGTAGGGACAGCCTCCATCTCATGGGACCCTTAGAAGTAACTGTTAGGACAAAGTGGTTGCCAAGTCAGTGACCTCTTTCAGTTCCTGAAGGAAATGACCTCACCTCACTGCCTTGGTGATGGAACTCTCTGGACGTTTGATCCTGGAAGACAGGCACCAAGAGCCAGTCACAGTCCCAGTCCCAGTGGTCTCACTTGTTTTGATTTACCAAGAACAGAGTCAGTCTTTCTTAGTACCTACTGATGTGATGATGGCCAAATGACAGGAAAGCTCTGAAGAGGAGCTTTTCCTGGGAAAGCAGGTAGTGGCTCACCCATGGCTCCTAACAACTTCAAAGTGTTGGCCAAGGAGACCAGATCTGATACAGGACAGGCCATTTTGGGGGAACATACAATGGCCCACCATTCTGAGGACACTATGGATAGTCACAGACTTACTTGAGCAAAGGAGGTGCCTTTGAGTGTGTGTGTGTGGGTTTGTGGTTTTGTCTCATGTTCTGAGAATAGGTAGGAAAGGCTCTTTGTTTGGATTGGTGTGGACTGTTTCCAGTAAGTGGTTTGACAAGGCGAGTGCTTCTATGTCTGTGTATCCCACTCTGTCCGTGATTGTAGACATTAGAAAAGAGAATGCATCAATGGATGTGTCCTGTCTAGTAGAAAGCTTCCAAGCATTCATCCTGCCCAATTTACAAATGGACTGCAGCTTGTCTTATTGAAGGGCAACATCTGCTCTCAGTAGTTTCTGTTTTCTTCCTGAATTCTGGAAACTCTCCAGAATAGCCTCATGGTTTTGTGTCCAAGATATGTACCACCTCCAAGCTCTGTGAAATGGTGATGTACTGGATAGCTGAAGGGAACGGCGAGAATCTAAGAAAACTCAGATATCAGTGGGACCAGGAAAGTCTCAGTGGAGAAACCCTTCTTTGGGCCTTTTGCTTACCTATTGTTCTGTTGCCCTGAATTTCAGGAAGGTCTTTACCTCAGGACACTAATTTGTGAAGCCTGAAGAAAACTGTTTTCAAATGGAAATTAATGGGCATCACCTGTGGCTCTTTGCTTAATTGCTTTGGAAATGGATGTTTCTGAAACAGCCTCTTGGCCCTGTGTGAGGCTGTGGTTAGATACTCAGCACCTTATGCATCCCACGTGTTCATCCAAAACCAAAATGGCCAAAAGAGCAGTTTTTGTGGATGAAGTCTCTCCCTACCTCTGTAAGGTTCCTGACCTCTATCAAGTGAGAATAGGGTGCCTTTGGGTCAAATGAGTTCTTCAAAGCCCTTCAGAGGCTAGCCCATAGGTGATTCCAATGATTCCAATTCATATGAAGAATCTAAACCCCACAGTCAGTAGTCCTCAAATTGGAGAAGCAGAGCAGTATTAACGGCAGGCCTATTTGATAAGTCATGGTTCACAGGAAGGTGTTCAGGCCACCCCAACGTTAAGCAAATGAGGGGCAAGGGAGCTTATTTTGGACACTGTCTTGGGCTGTGCCCCTCATGGAAACCTCCAGCCAGAGGTTAAAATGAGTACCTATATGGAAGAAGATGACGGCCATGTGGAAGTGTTCTGGTTTTAATTGTGGTTATTAGTGTGGTTGTTGAAAAATATGACTGGCTCCACCTGGTCTTGAATTCTAGTGTGATTCCCCTTAGAGACTGAGTTCTGGAACTGATCTCAGAGAGGTATTGCCATGAGTTTTGTTGGGATTTTAGGAGGCCATGCATGAGAGTCACCCTTGGAAACTGAGATCTGTGCCCAGGAAGGCTTTCCACAGAGCACAGGGAATCTCAGCCAGGTTATCACATAATTTTTTTCTGAAAGAATTAGCACCCATAGTTGAGAGTCAAAACACGCAAGGATTTTACATTGTAGACCTCAATATGCCTGGCTTTATGTGACCATTTGGCAACTCTTTGGGAAGCCTTGCCTGTGAGAGTCTTCCAGAGCTTTCATTGAAATGGGCTTCCTCACCATTTAATGGTTACTGAATTAAATGAAACCCTCAGTGCCTCCAACTTCAACCTTAAAAAATGGGCTCGATAAATACCATGAAATTTTTGAAATTCCCATTACCAGGTGGCACTGGAAAACCATTGGAGATCCTGTTGCTGATCATGAGTGTACGAGAAAGTGCCTTGATTGACTGGGTTTCACAAAAATGGTGTAGAACAGAGATGCCAGTAAGTTGGAACCTGCTGAGTAGTGGGCCTACAGCAAAGGTGGGTAGGTGTGAGATAAACCATCTCTGGTGGTTTCATGTGGATTGGCCATTGGCTTTCAAATGGCTTGTGACTGACATGATGCAGCCAGCAGACCCTTATATGTAAAGGCATCTTGTTATATGGATAGGTTTCTGGGCAATGTTCAGAATCAGGTTGATATGGTCAAGGGGGCAAGCTATGTTGGACATAAGCCTGGTTGGTGCATTCTCCTGGAGACCCTGTCCCACCACACGTGACAGAACTCCCTCCAGCACTGTGTCCCAGTTAAACTCCTTGTATTTCATTAAGCCAATACCAAACTCCCAGTGCAGCAGCAAGAATCACCACGAAAAGTAGAGTATGACCAAATGGCTTCACAGTCCACACGGAGAGACACTTATCCCCCAGTTGCCACAGTTTACCCACAAAGTGAGAATTCAGCACTGCTGCCTCATTTTAATTGGAAAATAAGATACCATGTCCTCCAGGTCACATAGATGTTGACCCAGTTTTGATGGTCTCACTACATAGGATGCTAAAGCTACCGACAACAACATACATTTTAAGTGTCCCAACTCAGAGGCAGTATCTCAAGAAGTCTTTAGGCCTGCAGAGCTCCATGTTGTGGAGTGTTTACCTTGTCTTTTACTTTTGGAAACTCATCTACCACCTCCAAGGTTGTGAACTCCTCAGCATATTCCATTCCGGGTATGTATTCACAGATTTTCTAACTCTTATCCTCTAATTGTGTATTTCTTCCAGTGAGGGTAATATCAAGGGATTGTTTTTAATGTGAGTGGGAAGATTTTTGTGTAGCACATATTTGCAAACACATTGGGTTTACTTTCCTATTTTCCATTTGAAATACTGAATCTCTGACACTAACCCATACCCTACTAGACTCTGACTACTAATCCTTATATGATGGAGAATAGTAACCCAAAAAGAATACAAATACCAGCAATTCAGAGAAGGCATGGTATGTAGTTGGACATCCCTTAATGTTTATTGACATAGTTCTCCATGTGTTTTTAAAATTAACAAATATGTGAATTCCTCTCTCCCTTTTTCTGTAGCCTATTAAGCACATGTATTTTAATATGCACAAATAGAATCCTACCTGGTATCACATGTACATTCTTCTGAGGTGGCTGACATGGCAGATAAAAATTGTGAGAAGAGATCACTCCTCCTAACCTCTGTTGGAACAGAAAATTCAACCTATGGGTGAGCTTCCTAGTTGACCAACATTATGCATAAATCCATTTTCAGTAAAATGTATATTTTTCGATAAGTGGATGTTATATATTTAATGATGAATTTCGATTGGCATATATATTGCTACTTTTTAATGTCTCGGTGTGTGTGTTTGTGTGTGTGTGTGTATATATATATATATATATATATATATATATATATATATATACTCTCCCGATTTTTCAAAATATGAAATATATGTGTCTTATCATACACTTCCTAAAATTATTCATATTCATGTATGAGGATTTATAATGAACTTTTCACAAGATTATTCTCAGAAATATTCATCCACCTGAAATACATATTTGTTTCCTAAAACTGAAAACTAACTTTAGTGAATGTTGCATACAAATCATAATATTTTGACATTGCAAGATGGCCGCGAATAGAGAGCATCATACCCAGTGTACCGCGCCACTGCGCAGGTGACTAACGACTAAGAACGACAAAAAACTATCTTGTTAGGAACTTACAGCAAAATGGGGGTGCACTGAAACCTAGAAGAAGGATTTCTAGCACTGAGGTCCGGTAAATGAGTCTCAAACATGAGCCAACTCTGCGACCGGAGATCCTGTCTGACTGATCCGCGCTACCAGTCCAGTGGCTACAGACAGCAGGGCACCACCGAGATGCGATCAATAATCACGGAGAAACGTTGATGCAGATTCTGTGGAATTCTGCCAGTAGAGTCCCCACTGAGCCCTGGGCTGAGTTCAGGGTTTCAGATGGGGAAGGAAGTGGTACAGTTCTAACCCCCACAATAGAAACTCCACGAAGGAAACCAACGGCCACCATCTTGGTGAGCTGAAGTAACGACAGCCACTCCCCTACAGAATGCAACAATAAAATGTTGTTATTCTGTTACTGTTACTCAGCTCCTCTCCCATACTTCGGGGAATTTGCATCAAATCTCTCCTAGGCTTTCTGGGGGAGAGATTATCAGAGGGAGCCTGCATAAAGATAGGGGAAAACTAGAGGCACCTGACTTTCAACTCCCCCTCCCATGAGTGGTGAAAAAAACCTGTCTAGCCAGCGCTGAGAGAGGGGTAAGCGGAAAAAAAAAAATCAAAACAATAGAGTGCCGGGGTTCCCAATAGCCAACTGTGCAATCAGAGATCCGGGCTGATTGAATCATGCAGCCAGGCCTGCTGTTTCAGATGGCGGGGCACCACCGAGAAGGGACCTGAAGCAGGGAGAAATGTTGCTGCGGATTCTGTGGAATCCTGCCGGCTGAGCTCCCACTGATCCCCGGGCTGAGTTTGGGAATTCAGACAGGGAAGAAAGTGGTATAGTTCTATCCCCCACAAAAGAAACTCCACCAAGGAAACAAGCGGCCACCATCTTTGAGATCTGAAGTAACCACCGCCCCTCTCCAATAGACTGCAACAATAAAACAGATGTGTGTTACTCAGCTCATCTCTCATACAGCGGGGAATTCGCATAAAATGTCTCCTAGGCTTTCCGGGGGAGGGTTAATCAGAGCAAGCCTGCATAAAGACGCAAGAAAAACTAGAGACACCTGACTTTCGACTCCCCCTACCATCAGTGGCCATAACGAAACGTGTATAGCCAGTGCTGGGGGAGGGGTAAGTGGAAAAACTCAAAACAATAGAGTGTCTGGGTTCCCAAAAGACACACTCCACACCCAACAAACGGCAGGCACAGAGTACAGTTTGAACTGCCGAGAGGCATCACTCAGGGGAAATCTGGTCTAGAAAAAGAAACCAGGACAAGCAGGAGAAACCAAAGGACTAGAAGGCAGGCCCTTGTAACTGGGCGGCTGGAGACCGCAGGCCTGCACATGACATTCCACCCACTGCCTGAGTGACTGGGGGGCTGAGGAATGCCCGCCCGCCGGCAACCGAGCGTGAGACTGCGTGGCTAGAGATTGACAACCCAACGGCGACAGCCCACCTGCTGCCCGCGTGACTGGGCGGCTGGAGACCGCCTGCCCGCTGGCGACCAACCGCGCAATTGGGCGGCTGGAGACCGCCCGCCTGCCAGTGACCCAGAGCTAAAACAAACCAGAGACAGTCAAGTCCCACCCCCCAATTCGGACACCTCGTCAAGGAGCCTGGGGCCGGCCAAAGCAGAGAGGTGACATCACTGGAGCTCGGCCTTCGGAATTACTTCCAAGCGGAATCCACTTTAGCAGGCATAGTTTACCAACACAAAGGAGAGACAACAGAGATATACAACACCAAAACAAATCTAAAGAATAAAGCAGAAACACAGCAATCAAATAGAGCTGGAAAGTAACGTGAACATCATGAAAAAACAAGGGCAAAAAAGGAGTACAAACAATGCAGGACAACTTAAATCTACAGGAGGACCTTGAAGCATCAGAAACAGGGATAGGGAAAGAACTCAAGGCATACCGAACTCAGATGGAAAGGAATATTAGAGAAGACATGAGGCAGCAAGTCCAAGCAATAAAAGTATATTTTGAAAATGAATTAAGCAAACAAATTCAAATGGCAAAGAATGAGCATTACCAGGAGATAGAGATCTTAAAAAAATATTAAACAGTAATCCTAGAAATGCAGGAAAATATAAACCAAATTAAAAACTCAAACGAGAATATTACAAATAGACTAGATCAAGTAGAAGTCAGAACATCAGATAATGAAGACAAAGTTTATCAACTTGAAAAGAATTGAGTAAACACAGAAAAGATGCTTAAATCCCACCAGGAATTTATTCAAAAGATATGGGATGTCATAAAAAAACAAAAAACAAATTTAAGAGTCATCAGGATAGAAGAAGGCATAGAGATTCAAACCAAAGGAATGGACAACATATTAAATGAAATAATTCTATAAAACTTCCCAGAGATGAATGATGGATTGGATTGCCAATTCCTGGAAGCCTACAGGACCCCAAACATTCAAAACCAAAATAGACCAACTCCAAGACATATAATTATGAAGATAGCCAACATACAGAACAAGGAGAGAATATTAAAAGCTATAAGAGAAAGGAGGCAGATTACATTCAGGGGTAAACCAATTAGGTTAACAACTGATTTTTCATCACATTCTTTGAAAGTGAGAAGATCCTGGAACAGTGTAATTCAAATGCTGAAAAAAAAAAGAATTCCAACCAAGAATACCATTTAAGAAAAGTTAAGCTTCAGATTTGACAATGAAATTAAAGTCTTTCACGATAAACAAAAGCTAAAACAATTCTCAGCCAGAAAACCAGCACTGCAAAGCATTTTGTGCAAAATACTACAAGAAGAAGAGTTAAAAAATAGTGCCCAAAACTAACAGTGGGAAGTATCTCAGTAAAGCGGGAGGAAAGTAACCAAAAAAGTAAAAACTATCCAAACTAAAATATAATAAATAAATAAACATGACTGGAAGTACAAATCATATTTCAATTGTAACCTTAAATGTTAATGGCCTAAATTCACTAATCAAGAGACATGTGCTAGTAACCTGGATCAAAAAAACAAATCCAACAATATTCTGCCTTCAGGAGACTCATATGATAGGAAAAGACATACACAGGCTGAAGGTAAAAGGTTGGGAAAAATCATAACACTCACATGGCCCTCGGAAGCAAGAAGGATTTGCCATACTCATATGGAATAATATCAACTTCAAACCTAAGTTAATCAAAAGGGATAAAGAATGACACTATATTCTGTTAAAAGGAATCATCCACCAACCAGAAAAAAACAATTATCAATTTGTATGCACCAAGCAATGGAGGTGCAACATTCATAAAACAAACTCTCCTCAAGTTCAAGAGTCAAATAGACTACAACACAATAATTATGGGTGACTTCAACATACCACTCTCGGCATTAGAGAGATCCTCTAGACAAAAACTGAATAAAGAAACTATAGAACTCAACAGCACAATCAATAACCTAGACTTAACCGACATATATAGAATATATCAACCATCATCAAGTGGATACATGTTCTTCTCAGCAGCACATGGATCCTACTCAAAGATACACCATATATTATGCCATAGGGCAATTCTTAGTAAATATAAAGGCATGGAGATTATACCGTGCACCATATCTGATCATAATGGAATGAAACTGGATATCAATGAGAAAAGAAGGAAGGAAAAATCCTACATCACATGGAAAATGAACAACATGCTACTGAATGACCAATGGGTTACAGAAGACATAAAGAAGGAGATAAAAAATTCTTAGAGACAAATGACAATACAGACACAACATACCGGAATCTATGGGACACAATGAAAGCAGTTTTAAGAGGGAAATTCATTTCTTGGAGTTCTTTCCTCAAAAAAAAAAAAACAACAAATAAATGAACTTAAACTACACCACAAAAACCTGGAAAAGGAAGAGCAAAACAACAGCAAATGTAGTAGAAGACAAGAAATAATTAAATTTAGAGCAGAAATCAACGAAATTGAAACAAAAAAAAGTTGAAAAAATTGATAAAACTAAAAGTTGGTTCTTTGAAAAAATAAATAAGATCAACAGGCCCTTAGCCACGCTAAGGAAGAGAAGAAGAAAGAGAATTCAAATTACTAACATGTGGGATAAAAAAGGAAATATCACAACAGACACTACAGAAATATAGAAGATAATTAGAAAGTATTTTGAAACACTATATTCCAATAAAATAGAATATTGTGAAGATATTGATAAATTTCTTAAGTCATACAATCTGCCCAGATTGAGTCAGGAAGACACAAACAATTTAAACAGGCCAATAACAAAGGAAGACATAGAAGAAGCAATCAAAAGACTGCCAACCCAAAAAAAGCCCTGGACCGGATGGGAATACAGCGGATTTCTACAAAACCTTCAAAGAAGAATTAAAATCAATATTTTTCAAGCTTTTTCAAGAAATAGAAAAAGAAGGAGCTCTTCCAAATTCATTCTATGAGTCCAACATCACCCTGATCCCGAAACCAGACAAAGACACTTCAAAGAAAGAATACTACAGACCAATTTCTCTAATGAACTTGGATGCAAAAATTCTCAATAAAATTCTGACAAATCGAGTACAAAAGCATATCAAAAAAATTGTGCAACATCATCAAGGAGGATTCATCCCTGTGATGCAAGGATGGTTCAATATACGAAAATCAATAAATGCCATTCACCACATCAATAGACTTAAAGACAAGAACTATATGATCATCTCGATAGATGCAGAAAAGCATTTGACAAAGTTCTGCATCCATTTATGTTCAAAACTCTATAAAAACTAGGGATAACAGGAACTTACCTCAACATTGTAAAAGCTATATATGCTAAACCTCAGGCTAGCATCATCCTAAATGGAGAAAAAACTGAAGGCATTCCTTCTGAAATCTGGAACAAGACAGGGATGCCCTCTATCACCACTTCTATTCAATTTAGTTCTTGAAATACTAGCCAGAGCAATTAAACAGACAAAAGAAATTAAAGGCATAAAAATAGGAAAAGAAGAATTTAAAGTATCACTATTTGCAGATGACATGATAATATATTTAACAGACACAAAAATGTCTACAAAGAAATGGCTAAAGTTAATAAATGAATTCAGAAAAGTGGCAGGATATATAATTAACACGCATAAATCAAATGCATTCCTGTATAACAGAAAAAAAACTTCTGAAATGGAAATGAGGAAAACCACTCTATTCACAACATCCTCAAATAAAATAAGATACTTGGGAATCAACCTAACAAAAGAGGTGAAAGATTTATATAATGAAAACTACAGAAATCTAAAGAGAGAAATAGAAGAAGATGTCAGAAGATGGAAACATGTGAGCTGTTCATGAATAGGCAGAACTAACATCATAAAAATGGCAATATTACGCAAAGTTCTCTACAGGTTTAATGCAATGCCAATCAAAATTCCAACGGCATTTCTTGTAGAAATAGATAAATCAATCATGAAATTCATATCGAAAAATAAAAGACCCAGAATAGCAAAAGCAACTCTAAGCAGGAAGTGTGAATCTGGAGGTATAGCGATACCAGAGTTCAAACTGTACTACAAAGCAATAGTAACAAAAACAGCATGGAACTGGTACCGAAAAATGCAGGTGGACCAGTGGTACAGAAGAGAGGACACAGAAACCAATCCACAAAATTACAACTTTATTATATTTGATAAAGGGGCTAAAAGCATGCAGTGGAGGAAGGATAGCATCTTCAACAAATGGTGCTGGGAAAATTGGAAATCCATATGCAACAAAATGAAACTGAATCCCGTTTTCTCGCCATGCACAAAATTTAACTCAAAATGGATCAAGGATCTAGATATAAAATCAGAGACACTGCGTTTCATAGAAGAAAAAGTTGGCTACGATCTACATACTGTGGGGTCGGGCTCCAAATTTCTTAATAGGACGCTCATAGCCCAAGAGTTCTTAACAAGAATAAAAAAATGAGACTTACTTATACTAAAAAGTTTTTTTTTCTCTGCAAGAGAAACAAAAAGGGAAGTAAATAGATAGCCTACATCCCGGGAACAAATTTTTACCCCTCACACTTCAGATAGAGCCCTAATATCCAGAATATACAAAGAATTCAAAAAAATTATCAATAAGATAACAAATAACCTAATCAACAAATGGGCCAAGGACCTGAAAAGACACTTCACCGAGGAGGACATACAATCAATCAACAAGTACATGAAAAAATGCTCACCATATCTAGCAGTCAGAGAAATGCAAATCAAACCCACCCTAAGATACCATCTCACTCCAGTATGATTGGCAGCCATTATGAAGTCAAACAACAACAAGTGTTTACGAGGATATGGGGAAAAGGGGACACTTGTACACCGCTGGTGGGACTGCAAATTGGTGAGGCCAACATGGAAAGCAGTATGGGGATTCCTGGGAAAGCTAGGAATGGATCCACCATTTGAACCAGCTATCGCCCTTCTCGGACTATTCCCTGAGGATCTTAAAAGAGTGTACTAAAGGGATACTGCCACATCAATGATCATAGTGGCACAATTCACAATACCTAGACTGTGTAACCAACCTAGATGCAATTCAATAGATGAATGGATAAAAAAAAATGTGGCATCTATACACGATGGATGCAGCACTAAAAAATGACAAAATCATAGAATTTGCAGGGAAATGGATGGCATTAGAGCAGATTATGCTAAGAGAAGCTAGCCAATCCTTAAAAAAACAAATGCCAAATGTCTGCTTTGATAAAAATAGGGTAACTAAGAATAGAACAGGGAGGAAGAGCATGAGGAAAAGATTAATATTAAACAAAGACGAGTGGGAGAGAGAAAGGGAGAGAGAAGGGAAAGCATATGGAAATGGTAGGAGACCCTCATTGTTACACAAAATTACATATAAGACGTTGTGAGGGGAAAGGCGGGATCAAGAGAGAGAAGTGAAAAAGCAGATGAGGAAGAGAGGGAAGATAGGATGAAAGGGGAGGGGGGATAGTAGGGGATAATAAAGGTAGCAGAGGTCAACAGTCACTAATGTGACATTATGTAAAAATGTGAATGTGTAACTGATGTGATTCTGCAATTCGTATTTGGGGAAAATTGGGAGTTCATAACCCATTTCAGTCAAATGTATGAAAGATGATATATCATGAGCTTTGTAATGTTTTGAAAAACCAATAAAAATAAATAAACAAAGGTTTAAAATTGAGTGGGAAGAAATCAGCTAAAAAGGAGTTGAGATGCATTCATTTTGATAAGCAGAAAGTTTGTTTTGTGTAGTTGTAAATATCACAAATTTATTTTACCAGAAAACTGGCTTTTGAAATGAACATATATTGAGATTAAAGGATAATCCACCTACCTTCATGAAAAATTCATATCATTTCCTATATTTTTCATATTTCATTTTTTTTCGTGAATATTTTGTCATGGACCAGGTCTAGTCTTAGGCTACCTCATCTGACAAGTTCGTACAATGTGTTGGATTGTTCTTTTCATCTTTTATTTGATAGTTTGTAGCTGATAATGTGTATTTTTCCTTATCTTTATTTGGACATACATACCCAACTATATCTTTGCATTTTATGTTTTACTGTGGAAGAGACTCATCAAAAGCTCTTTATTATATGTATCAACAATGAAACATTTAGAGCATGCAATTATTCTTAATTTTGCATGAAAATATCTTTGTACCATTTTTCTTATAAAGATGTAGAATTATTACTGTAATAAGTAACTACTTACAAGAAGAATTAAACAATTGACTTTATATCAATCATGAATATGAAAATTAATAAAATAAGTATTTGGCAATAAATATGCAATTGATAGAAATTAAAATCACAAGAAAGCCATTTAAAATGTCAGTGCATATGGTCCTTAAATAAAAGGTTGTTCAAATAAAATTTCACTAATTCATAAGAGTTAATATGCCATATCACAGCTTAATGTAATATAAAAACTTAAATGATAAGTATTGATAAATAAGAATGATACCTGTTTACTTAAATATGTTTATTTGATTTTCACTGTAAGCTGTTAATTCTAGAAGACTTGAAAATTAAGAAAGACTTGGTCTATATTATTTCTAACACGCTAATCAAAGTACTTTTAAATATATATGTATATATATCATATGTAATACATATGCGTGAATATAGATACATATGTATAATAAATGTATTGTAATATATCTATAGGTTATTATAATTATTAAATTTTCTCAAGAAAAAAGAATGACTATAAAAAAATTCTTAAATGTAAATTTCATAGCATATTACTGTTTGTAATGACATGAGAGAAAAACTCCTATGGAGGGAAAATGAAAAAGGAAGAGAGAGAAGGGGGAAAATGAGGAAGAAAGTGAGTAAAGAAGAGGGAGAGGAGTGTTTGATTATAAGATAAATGTGGAGGGTCTGGGTGTCTGGCTCAGTGGTAACATGCTTGGCTAGCATGTGTGAGGCACTGGGTTATATTCTCAGCACCACATATAAATAAATAAAATGAGGTCGATCAACAACTGAAAAAATAAAAAAAAAAAATAAAAAAGTAGAAATATTACCAAAATTCTAAGTTTTTATGAATGCTAAATAAAAAAAAATGTTACATAGCCTTATGTAATTTCAAGACTCCCCAAAATAGTCATTTAATGATAGATTACTAGTGCGATAACTAAAAATCCATTGCTCTTTCCTCGACATTCTGTGGCATGCTAGTGCTAAAATAAATTGTATTATAACACCAAAAAAAATTCTAATATTTCTACAGTAACTGACCCAGTATAACATAAATGCAAGAAGATTCCTATGGAATATAATTGTATTTTGACGTTCATTTTTATTCAACACTGGTACATTACTATTTGTCCAGTTTATGCACATCATAGTATGTATATTTCATTCACAATTTAGCAAATTTATACGCATTTGTTTTACTTTCAATCACTTCCTGCTTCAGAACACATGTATTCCTCCACGTTTCTTGACTGCTCCTTTCATGAGACTTTTTTCCAAAGACATTATTTTTGATTTCCATTATCATTTTTGAAGCAAAACTCACACACCCGTCATGATAAACCGTAAACCTAATATTACCATTAGATGTAAAACTGGTGGGAATGAATGATTGTATATCAATATAAGATTTCTTGTATACTTTCAAATATCAATTCAATCCATTGTTTAATTTGGAACCAGTTATATTATTTATTCACAGTATGGTCTATTCATGCATTGTCTCTATATTGATAGACACAGGGTACACCTCTGTGTACCCTCGATAATAATTTGTATATCTTCAAAATTTTGCTCACAGAAATGGTGGAAGAAAGACTCATGTCAACTGATCTACATATACATTTTATCACAGTAATATTCTGGACACAAAATGCAAAGGTCACACTTAGGATTGCCGCGAAGCCTAAATGGAAAGTGAACATGGATTACTAAAAACATCCATGTCTTGGATGCCTAATTCTCTCAAATGTCAATCCTATTGGTGAGTACATATTTGTTTCTTCCCAAGATTATATATTCAACCTCAACCATGTTGAAAATGTCTAATCCTATCACTCACTTTATATTTTGTCTGATTTCCTAATGTCTCTATTGATATCTCTTTTCCTACATATTTTCCCCAGTTCATCATAGTGACTGATTCTTCACATGTGCTGACATCTACATTCACTCTTTATCCGAAACCCTATTGCTAAAGAACTTTTTGTCCAAATACTATACTCACTCTTTTTTCTAAACCTACCGACTATCTACCTAATCCTACCGACTATCCCTTTTTGACTGGATGAACTCTTCAACAATCAATCATCCAAGGTACAAGGTCCTATGCCATTGTATATTGATTTATCTGAGACATCTGTGCAGAACATAATTCAAAGATAAGTATCCCAATCATGGGCCCAATGCCTTTCTGGTATTCAAATCTTACCTAGATTTCAGTTTTCATAATTACATTTCACCTGTATATTCTTATAAATATTGCAGGTTCCCAATACCATTATTCATCCAACAGAATGATTCCTACCACAAATCGAACATGTTATTAATCCTAACTATACACTTTTCCCTCAATCCAACTTTACAGAAGAGCAGGGACAGAGTTGGTCTTACAATACAGGGGTGTAGGGAACCTTCCACCTGTTGACAACCTCAAAGGTCCATGCAGATATGATCCCTGGAGAAGATGCAGGCAGCTATGAAAGGCCTGAGAGAGCAAACGTCATCTTCCATGGCAAACAACCCGGTCAGGTTAAAAGCATGTGTCTGAATCATCCTCTCTCTTCTTAATGTAGGGAAGATTGACCAAACTAGGCCTGTGTGGAGAGCTGTTCCCAGGTGCCTATTGTTTCTATACCATTCGAACTTGTGAAAGTGTCACAGGAAGTAGGCGCATCCTCCATATTATGAGACCCTAGGAAGCAAATGTTAGGACAAAGTGGTTGGAAATGCAGTGACCACATTCAGTTGCTGAAGGAAGTGACCTCACCTCACATCCTTGTTGATGGAACTCTCCGAATTTGGGTTCCAGGAAGCCAGGCATCCAGACCCAGTCCAAGCTCCAGTCACAGTGGTCTCACTTGTTTGGATTTACCAAGGACAGAGTCTGTCTTTTGTGGTACCTAGTGATGTGAGGATGGCCAAATGCCAGGAAAGTTCTGAAGAGGGGCCCTTGCAGAGAAAGAAGTTAGAGGCTCACTGCTGTCTCCTGACAACTTCACAGAGTTGACCCAGGAGACCAGATCTGAGACAGGACAGGCCATTTCTGGGGAACATAGTATTGCCCTCCAGTCAGAGGACACTCTGGATAGTTTCAGACCTACTTGGGGGAAGGAGGTGACTTCGTGGGTGTTTGAGTGGGTTTGTGGTTTTTTCTCATGTTCTGAGAATAGTTAGGAAAGGGGGTTTGTTTGGTTTGGAGTGAACTGTTTCTAGTTAGTCCTTTGACAAGGCGAGTGTTTCTATGTCTGTGTATCCCACTGTGTCCATGGTTGTAGACATTAGAAAAGAGAATGCCTCAATGGGTGTGTCCTGTCAAAGAGAAAACTTCCAAGCATTCATCCTGCCCATTTTATAAATGGACTGTGGCTTGCCTTATCATTGGGCAACACCTATTATTTTCTTACGTTCCTGTATCCTTCCTGAATTCTGGCCACTCTCCAAAATAGGCTCATTGTTTTATGTACAAGATATGTACCACTTCCAAGCTCTGTGACATGGCCATGTACTGGATAGCTGAAGGGAATGCATCTCAGAAAACTCTGATATCAGTGTGACCAGTAAAGTCTCAGTGGAGAAACCCTGCTTTGGGCCTTTTGATTACCTATTGTTATGTTGCCCTGAATATCAGGAACATCTTTTCCTCAGGCTACTCCTTCCTGAAGCCTGAAGAAAACAGTTTTCACATGGAAATGAATGGGCATTTTACCTTTGTGTTTTACAATAAAAACTTCACAGAGATTAGGCTCTCATTAACTTAAAAATACTTTTAAATTTTATCTAAGGGTAAAAAGTAACATGTAACTGTACATATCTTTTTGATAACAAGTCCAATTATACAACACAAATGATACACATAAATCTCCAACATGTTTTTATTTTAAGCCTAGAATTACCATACAACCTTAGAACATTTCTGTTTTCATACTTATATTTCACTTCTATAGTCTTATAAATATCGCAGGTTCCCAATAACATTATTCATACAGCAGAACAATTCCTAACCCAAATCGAACATGTTATTAACCCTAACCATACACTGTTCCCTCAATCTAACTTTACAGAAGAGCAGGGAAAGAGTTCGTCTTACAATACAGGAATTTAGGGGATCTTCCACCCGCTGAGAACCTCAAACGTCCATGCAGAAATGATCCCTGTAGAAGATGTAGGCAGCTATGAAGGACCTGAGAGAGTAAGAGTCACCTTCCATGGCCAACAACCTGGTCAGGATGAAGGGTTGTGTCTGAATCTGCCTCTCTCTTCTTAATGTAGAGAAGATGCACCAAAACAGGCCAGTGTGGAGAGCTGCTCTGGAGTGCCTATGGATGATATACCATTCTAACTTGTGAAAGTGTCACAGGAAGTAGGGGCAGCCTCCATCTCATGGGGCCTTGGAAGCAACAATTAGGACAATGTGTTTGCCAAGGCAGTGACCTCATTCAGTTCCTGAAGGAAGTGACCTCACCTCACTTCCTTGGTGTTCGAAATCTCTTAACATGTGGTCCAGGAAGCCAGGCACCCACAGCCAGTCCCAGTCCCAGTCCCAGTGATCTCACTTGTTTGGATTTACCAAGGACAGAGTCAGTCTTTCTTGGTACCTACTGATGTGAGGATGGCCAAATGCCAGTAAAGCTCTGAAGAGGGCCCTTTCCTGAGAAACCAGGTTGTGGCTCACCGCTGGCTCCTGTCAACTTCACAGAGTTGGACAAGGAGAACAGATCTGAGACAGAACAGGCCATTTCATGGAAACATAGTATGGCCCACCACTCAGAGGACACTGCGGATAGTCACAGACCTACTTGGGGGAAGGAGGTGCATTTGTGGGTGTGGGTGTGTGTTTGTGGTTTTGTCTCATGTTCTGAGAATAGGTAAGAAAGGCAGTTTGTTTTGTTTGGAGTTAATTGATTCTAGTAAGTCGTTTGAAAAGGCGAGTGTTTCTAGGTCTGTGTATCCCACTGTGTCAGGGGTTGTAGACATTAGAAAAGAGAATGCTTCAATGGATGTGTCCTGTCTAGTAGAAAGCTTCCCCGGATTCATTCTTCCCATTTATGAATGGACTGTGGCTTGCATTATTGATGGGCAACCCCCGATATCTTCCTAAGTTCCTGTTTTCTTTCTGAATTCTGGCCACTTTCCAGAATAGGCTCATGGTTTTGTGTCCAAGATGTATACCACCACCAAGCTCTGTGACATGGCTATGTACTGGATAGCTGAAGGGAATGGCGAGCAACTCAGAAAACTCAGATATCAGTGTAATCAGGAAAGTTTCAGTGGAGAAATACTGCTTTGGTTACCTATTGTTCTGTTGCCCTCAATGTCAGGAAGGTCTTTGCCTCTGGCCACCCCTTTGGGAAGCCTAAAGAAAACAGTTTTCAAATGGAAATCAATGGGCATCACCTGTGACTCTTTGCTTAATTGCATTGGAAAGGGATATGTCTGAATCAGGCTCTAGGTCCTGTGTTAGGCTTTGGCTTAGATTCTCAGCACATGATGGATGTAAAGAAAATCCCATGTTTGCATCCAAAACTAAATTGGCCAAAAGAGCAGTCATTATGGAAGAAGTCTCTCGCCTTCCCCTGTAAGGTTCCTCACCTCCATCAAGTGAGAATAGGAACCTTTGGATCAAATGAGTTCTTCAAAGCCCTTTAGAGGCTATCCCATAGGTGCTTGGGTTTTCTCCAGAATCCAAATCACATAAAGAATCTATACCTGACAGTCAGTAGGCCTCAAACTGGAGGAGCAAAGCAATATTAATAGCAGGCCTATTTGATCACTCCTGGTTCCCCGGACGAGTGTCCAGGACACCCTGACTTTAGGCAAATGAGGGGCAATGGAGGTTATTTTGGCCACTGTCTTGGGCTGTGCCCCTCATGGAAACCTCAAGCCAGAGGTAATGATGAGTGTCCATATGGAAGAAGATGAGGGCCATGTGGGAGTGTTTTGGTTTTAATTGTGGTCATGTGTGGCCGTTGGAATAGATGACTGGGTCCACCTTGGCTTTAACTCTGTTGTGATTCCCCTTAGAGACTGAGTTGTGGACCTCACCTCAGAGACGTATTGCCATGAATTGTGTTGGGATTTTAGGAGGATTCACATGAGAGTCACCCTTGTAAAATGAGATCTAGGCCCAGGGTGGCTGTTCACTGAGCACTGGGAATCTCAGCCAGGTTACCACATGATTTTATTCTGAAAGACTTGGCAGCCATATATGAGAGTCAAAACACACGGATGTCACAATGTAGATCCCAATGGGCCTGGATTCATGTGATCATTTGGCCACTGTTTGGGAAGCCTTGCCTGTGAGACTTCTGCAGAGATTTCATTGAAATGAGCTTCCTAACCATTTAATAGTTCCAGAATGAAATGAAACACACAGTGCCTCCAACTTCAACCTTGAAAAATGGGTAGATAAATACCAAGAAATTTTTAAACTTCCCATGACCAGGTGGCACTGGAGAATCTTTGGATATCCTGTGGCTGATCATGAGATTACAAGACAGTGCTTTGATTGACTGGTTTTCATAAAAATGGTTCAGAACAGAGATACCAGGAAGTTGGAGCCTGCTGAGAGGTGGGCCTACAGCAGTGCTGGGCAGGTGTGCAATAAAACAACTGTGGTGGGGCCATGTGGATCTTCCATTGGCTTCCAAATGACTTGTGACTGACATGGTGCAGCCAGCAGACCCTTGTATGTAAAGGCATCTTGTTATATGGACAGGATTCAGGGCAATGTTTAGAATCAGATTGCTATGGTCAAGGGGGAAAGTCATGTGGGATATAAGCCTGGTTGGTGCATTCTCCTGCAGACCCTGACCTACCAAAAGTGACAGAACTCACTCACGCACCGGGTAACAGTTGAATTCTTTGTATATCATGAAGCAAATACCAAAATCCCAGTGCAGCAGCAAGAAACACGACGAAAAGTGGAGGATGACAAAATGGCCTCACAGTCCACATGTGAATACACTTATCCCCCAGTTGCCACAGTTTACCTACTAAAGAAAATTCAGCACTGCTGCCACATATTCAGTGGAAAATAAGAAACCATGTCCTCGAGGTAACATAGATGCAGACACAGCTTTGATTGTCTCACTACAATGGAAGCTAAATCTCCCGACAACAACATATATTTCAAGTGCCCAAACTCAGAGTGAGTTTCTCAAGAAGGATTTAGGGAACCAGAGCTCCATGTTTGTGGACTGTTTTCCCTGTCCCTTACTTTTGAAATCTCCTCTTCCGTCTTCAAGGTTGTGAACTCCTGAGCATATTCCATTCCAGATATTTATTCACAGATTTTCTAACTCTTCTCCTCTAATTGTGCCTTAGTCTCCGTGATTGTAATGTCAAGGCATCCCTTTCTCTGTATCCTATTCAGCACATGTATTTTTACATGCAATTATAGAATCTTACCTGATACCACACGTACATTCTTGTGAGGTGACTGACTTGGCAGATACAAATTGTAAGAGATCACTCCTCCTAAAAGCTGTTGGAACTGAAAATTCAATCTATGAGTGAGCTTCCTTGTTTAAGAACATTATACATAAATCCATATTCAATAAAATAAATACATTTAGATCTGTAGATGACATATATTTCATGGTGAATTTCAATTGGAATATATTATGCTATTTTTAATGTCTGTGTGTTTGTGTATGTATATATATATATATACACACTCTCCAGATTTTTCAAAATATGAAATATATGTCTTGTTATACACTCCCTAAACTCATTCATATTCAAGTATGTGTATTTATAATCAAATTTTCACAAGAGTATTCTCAAAATTATTCATTCACCTGAAATACATATTTGTTTCCTAGTACTGAAAACTATCTTCAGTGAAAGGTGCATACAAATCCTAATATTTCCACGGTAACTGAACCAGTTTAACATCAATACAAGTAGATTCCTATGGGACATGTTGTGCATTTTGACATTTATTTTATTCAACACTGGTACATTACTATTTCTTCAGTTTATGCTCATCATAGCAAATATATTTCATCCAAAAATTTGCAAATTTATAGGCATTTTGTTCACTTTCAATCACTTTATTCTACAGAACACATGTATTCCTCCATGTTTTTGATGGGTCTTTTCATGAGACTTCTTTCCAAACACATTATTTTCGATTTCCATGATCACTTTTGAAGCAAAACTCAAAGACACTTCGTGATAAACCATAACCCTAATATTACCATTAGATGTATTGCTGGTTGGAATGAATGATGGTATATCGATATAAGATTTCTTATATATTTTCAGATATGAATTCAATCTATTATTTAAAGTGGGACCAGTTATATTATTGATTCACAATGTGGTCTATTCATGCACTATCTCTATATTCATAGACACAGTGTACACCTCTTTGTACCACCAATACTAATTTATAGGACTTCAAAACATTGCTCCCAGAAATACTGGAAGAAATACTAATGTCACGCCATCTACATATACATTTTATCACAGTAATATTCTGGACACAAAATGCAAAGGTTACACTTATGATTGTACCAAAGCCTAAAAAGAAAGTGAACAGGGATTACTAAAAACATCCATGTCCACATTGCCTAATGCTCTCAAATGTCAATCCTATTGGTGACTACATATTTGTTTCTTCCTAAGATTATATATTCAAACTCAACCCTGTTCAAAATGTCTAATCCTATCACTCACTTTGTACTTTCCCTGATTTTGTAATGTCTCTATTATTATCTGATTTCCTACATATTTTCCAAAGTTCATCATTGTGACTGAATCTTCATATGTGCTGACATTTACCTTCACCCTCTAACAGAAACCCTATTGCTAAAGAAGTTTTTTTTTTCAAAATCCTATACTCACTCTCCTTCCAAAACCTACCAACTATCTTCCTAATCTTACCTACTATCCCTTTTTGACTGGATGTTCTCTTCCACATTCAATCATCCAATGTACAAGGTCCTATGCCATTGTATATTTATTTATCTGAGACATCTGTGCCGAAAGTAAGTCAACACTAAGTATACCAATGAAGGGCCCAATGCCCTTCAGGGTTTCAAATCTTAGATTTCTGTTTTCATACATATATTTCACCTACATATTCTTATAAATATCGTAGGTTCCCAATAACATTATTCATCCAGCAGAATAGTTCCTAACACAGATTGAACATGTTATTAACCCTAACCATACACTCTTCCCTCAATCTAACTTTACAGAAGAGCAGGGACAGAGTTGGTCTTACAAGACAGAAATTAAGGGATCTTTCACCTGCTGAGAACCTCAAAGGTCATTAAAGATGATCCCTGGAGAAGATGTAGGAAGCTATTAAGGACCTCAGAGAGCAAAAGTCATCTTTCATTGCAAACAACCTGGTCAGGATGAAGGGTTGTGTCAGAATCAGCCTCTCTCTTCTTAATGTAAAGAAGATGCAGCAAACCAGGCCTGTGTGGAGAGCTGTTCCTGGGTGCCTATGGTTTTATACCATTCTAACTTGTGAAAATGTCAGAGTAAGTAGGTGCAGCCTCCATCTCATGGGACCCTTGGAAGCAACTGTTAGGACAAAGTGGTTGCCAAGGTATGGACCTCATTCAGTTCCTGAAGGAAGTGACCTCACCTCACTTCCTTGGTGATGGAATTCTCTGAACTTGGGATCCAGAAAGCCAGGCATCCAGAGCCAGTCCCAGTCACAGTCCCAGTGGTCAAAATTTTTCGGATTTACCAAAGACAGAGTCAGTCTTTCTTGGTACCTACTTATGTGAGGATGGCCAAATGCCAGGAAGGTCTGAAGAGGGGCCTTTCCTGAGAAAGCAGATAGTGGCTCACCACTGGCTCCTTACAGATTCACAAAGTTGGCCACAGAGACTAGATCTGAGACAGGACAGCCCATTATGAGGGAATTTCTTATGGCCCACCATCAAACGACACTCCGTATTGTCACAGAGGTACTTGGGGGTCTGTGTGGGTGTGGGTGTGGGTATTGGTTTGTGGTTTTGTCTCATGTTCTGAGAATAGGTAAGAAAGTCGGTTTGTTTGGTTTGGTGTGAACTGATTCTAGTAAGTCGTTTGACAAGGCTAGTCTTTCTATATCTGTGTATCCCACTGTGTCCATGGTTGTAGACAATAGAAAAGAGAATGCATAAATACATGTGTCCTTTCTAGTAGAAATCTTCCCAGCATTCATTCTGCCCAATTTATGAATGGTCTGCGGCTTGCCTAATGGATGGGCAACACCTAATATCTTCTTAAGTTCCTGTTCTCTACCTGAATTATGGGCAACCTCCAGAATACGCTCATGGTATTGTGTCCAAGATATGAACCACCTCCACGCTCTGTGATACGGCCATGTACTATAGAGCTGAAGGAAATGATGAGCATCTCAGAAAACTCAGATATCAGTGTGACCAGGAAAGTCTCAATGGAAAAACCCCGCTTTGGGCCTTTTGCTTACATATCCTTCTGTTGCCCTGAATGTCAGGAAGGTCTTTGCCTCAGGCTACGCCTTTTTGAAGCCTGAAGAAAACAGTTTTCAAATGGAAATGTATAAACATTACCTGTGGCTCTTTCTTAATTGCTTTGGAAAGGGATGTGTCTGAATCAGCCTCTTGGCCCTGTGTGAGGCTGTGGCTTAGATTCTCAGCACCTGATGGATCTAAAGAAAAATCCCATGTGTGCATGCAAATCAAAAAGCCAAAAGAGCAGTCATTTTGGATGAAGTTTCTCGCCTTCCTCTGTAAGGTTTCTGACTTCCATCATTGAGAATATGGATCCTTTGGGTCAAATGAGTTCTTCAAAGCCCTGCAGACACTAGACCATAGGTTCTTGGGTTTTCTCATGACTCCAATTAACATAAAGAATCTAAACACCACAGTCAGTAGGCCTCAAAATTGAGAATAAGAGCAATATTAACGGCAGGCCTCTTTGAACACTCCTGGTTCACAGGAAGGATGTCCCGGCCACACTGACTTTAGGCAAATGGATGCAAGGGAGCTTATTTTGGACACTGTCTTAGGCTGTGCCCCTCATGGAAACCTCCAGCCAGAGGTTATGATGAGTGTCTATATGGAAGAAAATGAGGGCCATGTGGGAGTGTCTTGATTTTAATTGCGGTCATTTGTGTGGCGCTTGGAATAGATGAATGGGTCCACCTGGGCTTGAACACTGGTGTGATTCTCCTTAGAGACTGAGTTCTGGAACTTACCTCAAAGAAGTATTGCCTTGTATTGTGTTGGGATTTTAGGAGGCCATGCATGAGAGTCGCCCTTGGAAACTGGGATCTATGCCCAGGTTGGCTTTCCACAGAGCACTGGGAATCTTGGGAAGGATATCACATGATTTTATTCTTAAAGACTTGGCAGCCATAGTTGCAAGTCAAAACACATATGGACCTCAAATTGTAGACCTCAATAGGTCTGGCTTCATGGGACCTTTTGGCCTGTCTTTGGGAAGCCTTGTGTGTGATAGTTCTCCAGAGCTTTCATTGAAATGAGCTTCCTCTCCATTTAATCATTCCTGAATGAATTGAAACCCACAGTGCCTCCAACTTCACCCTTGAAAAATGGCTAGATAAATACCTTTAAAATTTTGACATTCCCATGACCGGGTGGACCTGGAGAACCTATGGATGTCCTATTGATGACCATCAGTGTACCAGACAGTGCCTTGATTGACTGGGTTTCATGAAAATGGTGTAGAACGGAGATGCCAGTAATTTGGAGCCTGCTGAGTAGTCGGCCTAGAGCAGTGGTGTGCTGGTGTGTGTTAAAACATCTGTGGTCGGGTCATCTGCATCTGCCCTTCGCTTCCAAATGGTTTGTGACTGACATGGTACAAGCCCCAGATCCTTGTATGTAAAGGCATCTTGTTATATGGAGAGGATTCAGGGCAATGTTTACAATCAGATTGCTATGGTCAAGAGGGCAAGCTATGTGGGATAGAAGCCTTGTTGGTGCATTCTCCTGCAGACCCTTACCCACCACACGTGACAGAACTCCCTCCATCACTGTGTCCCAGTTGAACTTCTTGTATTTTGTGAAGCAAATATCAAACTCCCAGTGCAGCTGCAAGAAACACCACAAAAATTGGAGGATGACCAATGGCTTCACATTCCACCCTGGGAGACACTTAGCCACCAGTGGCCACAGTTTCCCTACAAAGAGAGAATTCAGCACTGCTGCCTCATGTTCATTGGAAAATAAGAAACAATGTCCTCTAGGTCACATAGATGCTGACCCAGCTTTGATCGTCTCACTATAAAGGAAGCTAAAGCTCCTAAAAACAACCTCAGATGAAGTTTCTCAAGAAATATTTAGGCCGGCAGAGCTCCATGTTTGTGGTGTTTTTACCCTGTCCCTGACTTTTGGAAACTCCTATACCACCTCCAAGGTTGTGAACTCCTGAGCATTTTCCATTCCAGATGTGTATTCACAGATTTTCTAACTCTTCTCCTCTAATTGTGTCTTACATGGGATGAAGGTAATGTCAAGGCATTGTTCTGAATACACATTGGATTCTTTTTCCAATTTTCCATTTGAAATACTGAATCCCTGACTGTCAGGCGTAGAAGGAATTCACCTTCAAAGAATAGCCTGACACTTACAAGAAACAGCCCCCATGGAGACATCCTGTCTGGGAGACATCCTGTAGCCAACTGTGTCTCTGAGACATCCTGTTGCCATCTGTATTCCTGAAACATCCTGAGTTTATCTCACCTTGTGAAGACATCCAGGAACTTTGGATAAGAGAGCTTTCCCATCTCCAGCATATAAATGCCCCTGTGTGAAAAATAAAAGTTTGCAGCTTGATCAGAACTCCTGTCTTGCTGTCATCTCTCGTGTCTCTTGTCCCTTCATTCCTCCGCATCTAGGTTTGCTGCCCCTGTTGATGTGTCTTTCCAGCCGTGACTACTGGCACCCACTGACTGGGGCTCGAGCCTTTGACTGATTGGGAACCCCGTCCTCCTGGAAGACTTCATCAAGTGGAGCTCGCGATTGCCTCAGCAGACACCACAAAGAGACAGATCCAGGAGGAGAGTGGGGATGACGCACGGTGAGTGACCCACCATGGGACAAGCAGTTTCGTCACATGATTTGTTTTTGTCAGGCCTCAAGGAGTCCTTCAAGACATGAGGGGTGCGTGTTAAGAAAAAGGACTTAAAATTTTTCTTCTAATACATAGGAGAATTGTGTACATGGTTTCACATTGAAGTGACCATTGATGGCAAAAGATGGCTTAGAGTAAGAGACTGTTTAAAAGATTATTATGAAACCTTTGGCCCAGAAAAAGTGCCAGTTCCCACCTTTTCTTACTGGAACTTAATTAATGAAATTCTTAAAAGTTCACCCTTTGACAATGGTACCTTACAACTTGTAAGGATTGGAGAAGAGACTATGCAAAACACCTCTCGTCTCCCCACGGCATGCCCATCAGTTAGTATAGACATTGACCCTTCTCAGTCTCCCCAGGACCCTGGGAACCTTCCTAGTCCCCCTCAAAATACCACCCTAATGAATAAGGCTCCAATGGTTACCAAACACCTTTATCGAGTTTTAAATCCCAGAGACACATTGACCCCTGGGACGGAGGCTACCTTGGAGAAGGAAGCAGCAAGCTACCATTCAGAAGATGCGCCACCTCTCAGGACCCTGCCACAGCCTATAGGACTTACACATCTACCTACCTCCTATATCCCTCCTGCCTTTTGTGCTCCAGCCTTTCAGGAGCAAAATGCAACCCAGATATTTTTCCCCACTTCCCTTGCCTAGCCTGGCTCCCTTGTGAGAGTCTCTCCAACATAGACGGGAACAGATCAAACTTTTAAAAGAATTAAGATCCCTAGACTCTGAGCTCTGTTCATTAGCCTTAGGCACGGAGTCAATGCAAACCGGCCCACGGCGGTCTAATACAAAGGCTAAGCCACTCCATCAGCCTGTTCTCGCCTTCCCAGTCACCCGCAGTCAGATAGATAAGCCTGCCCAGGCTGAGGTCAAAGACTTAGACGAGGATCAAGAGGAGGAAGTGGGGGAAATGGATCAAGGAGATCAGGACTCAGAGGATGAGGAGTTCACCCCTAGGCAGGAAGGAACCCAGAGTGTCTACAAAAAAATTAAGCCTGCGTTTTCTTGAAAAACATAAAAAGACTTGTGCTCACAATGGCCCCACTGTGCCCTACAAGTTGACTTTATTAGAAAGCCACAGCGCACAATGGCTTACTCCCAATGATTGGAAATTTTTAGACCGAGCTACCCTCAGTGCCGGAGATTTCCTGTTATGGAATGCAGATTTCGAGGAGCACTGTCAGGAAACTGCTCAAAAAAAATTAACTAAGGCCTCCTCTAAATCCTGAACTTATGTTAAGCTAGTGGGCTATGCGCCATTTGACACTAAAACTAAATAGGCACGTTTCCCTGCTGGAATTTTGGCGCAGATTCAGATGGCTTGCTTACATGCTTGGAGATGCCTCCCTCAAACTGGCTCGGCTACCACTTCTTAGGCAAAAATTTGACAAGGACCCAACGACCCTTATAGAAACCTTGTTCCCCGGCTTAACCTAGCTGCAGAATGCTTGCTTGGACCAAGCGAAAGCAAAAGAACTTTTGTAAAACATCTTGCCTTTGAAAACGCCAACCTGTCATGTCAGGATGTTCTTTGACCACATAAGGAAAAAGGGAAACTTTCGGACTTTATTAGACTCTGTGCAAGGGTGGGTGCAGCCCATGCCATGGGTCTCGCCCTACATGCCCCCTTTATCAAGGCCTTTCACAATCCTGGCTCATGTACTTGCTTTACTTGTAAACAACCTGGCCATTTTGCACGCAAGTGTCTGAAAGACAAACAAAGCGTAGGAATATCGTCTCCTCAAACTGGGGCTAAACCGCCCCCAGCTACCCTTTGTTCTAGATGTGGTAAATGTCATCACTTGGCCAGTAAGTGTAGATCTAAGACAAATGGCCTCAGACAGCCTATTTCTTCCTGCTTCTCAGGAAAACCCTGCGGGGCCAGCCCCTGGCCACGACCTCCCCCAGGACAAAACCAGGGGCAATAAGGTTTATTCCCTTCCAAACTCCAAACCTACCACAAAATTCTTCCCCACAATTGCCTCCCTCCAACTAGCCACCCCAGGCAGCGCAGGATTGGACCTCTGTGCCACCACCGATACAATATTAGACTCAATGCAAGGGCACCAGATAATACCCACTAGAATTATGGGTCCCCCTTCATCTCATACGAGTGCCCTTATTCTTGGAAGAGTCTCTGCTACCTTAAATGGTGTTCAGGTCTTCCCTGGCATTAATGATAATGATTTCACTGGAGAAATAAAAATACTAGCAACAGCTATTAATGGAGTTGCGGCCATCCCAGCAGGAACAAGACTTGCACAATTAATATTCCTTCCCTTGGATTCAGGAGGCACTTCCACCGCCCAAACATAAAATGGGGGACAGCCTCCCTCGGCTGCTCTGATGTATATTGGGTTCAGCCCATTTCTCACAATAGACCCACCCTTACCTTACTTATTGAAAAAAAGGAATTCCAAGGAATTCTAGATACTGGAGCTGATGCCACAATTATTTCTCACAAATACTGGCCATCAGGTTGGCCCATCACCCCATCCTTGAATGACCTAAAAGGGTTAAGAGTCAAAAAATCCCCATGTCAGTTCTAGGGCTCTTAGCTTTACTGATAAAGAGGGTAATAAGGTGACTGTCACTCCTTTCATTGTTCCTGACCTCCCTGTTAACCTATGGGGCCGAGATATTTTGAGTCAAATGGAAGTCATTCTTGCCAGTCTCAATTCCATGATGACTCATCAAATGCTTCGTATAAATTTTGTCCCTGGTACAGGCCTTGTGAGACTGAGACAAGGACTGGTGGGGACTATAAAACTCATAAAAAAACAAATACATATGGACTTGGGTATTCTGATTTTTAGTGTCGGTTCCTGACCCTCCTGTACCCCATGCAGATAAAATTATTTGGGAGACTCAGACTCTTGTGTGGGTGGATCAGTGGCACCTTACCCCCCAAAAAAATTGGAGGCTGCCTCCATGTTAGTGCAGGAACAGCTGGCAGCCGGCCATGTAGAGCCCTCAACCTCACCATGGATTACTCCTATTTTTGTTATCAAGAAAAAATCAGACAAGCGGCATCTTTTACAATATTTGTGTGCCAGTAATAAAGTTATGTGCCTGATGGGAGCACTACTGTCTCGAATTCCCACACCAATGGCTATTCCCAAAACTATTGTAAAATGGTTATTGACTTAAAAGTTTGCTTTTTTACCATTCCTTTACATCCTGAGGATAGACCCTATTTTGCCTTTAGTCTCCCTTGCATTAATTTCCACGGCCCTATGCAGAGATTTCAATGGAAGGTTCTTCCCCAAGGTATGGCCAACAGCCCTAGTCTTTGCTAAATATAAGTTGTTCAAGCAGTAGACCCTGTGAGAGAGTGATGACCACAATTTTATGTTTTACATAATATGGATGAATTTTTAATTGCTGCACCTAATTACCATGACCTTAATAATTGTTACTTGGACCTTTAGAAAACCCTCACTACCTTGAGACTATGGATAGCTCCTGATAAGGTTTAAACACAGGACCCTTATACCTATTTGGGCCTTAAACTTCAAGATAATCAGATCCAAATTCATAAAATACAACTGCGTGTGAACCATCTTCACACCCTTAATGATTCTCAAAAATTACTGGGAGATATTCAATGGCTAAGAACATATTTATAATTATCCACTTGTGTACTTTTGCCCCTTAATGATATTTTGAGAGGTGATTCCTACCCTTCCTCCCCTCAAAAGCTTACTCCCGAGGCATGACAGGCATTAAACCAAGTCACAGAGGCCATTGCCAAACAGTTTGTTACACAAATTTCTTATAACCTTCCTCTGGTTCTGGTTCTTTTACACACTCCTCATATACCCTCAGAAAAATTTTGGCAGTGATATCCATATTTTAAAAATAAAGGCTTCCCCTTGCTTTGGGTCCATTTATCCACCACATCCTCCAAGTTTATTACCGTTTATCTTGCTCAGGTAGCTTCTATTATTATTAAAGGTCGTTTGCTTTCTCGACAACATTTTGGCAAAGACCCTGATAATATTTTAATTCCATATACTAATGACCAAACCCAATTTTTACTACAGAGAGGGGATGAATGGGGTATTGCCCAATCAGGCCATTTGGGAACAATTGATAACCACGTCCCCAATGACACCCTTTTACATTTTGTCCAGATACATCCATTTATTTTTCCCAAAATTACTCAAAAGGCTCCCAGTTCCAAGCCCTTACTGTCTTTACAGACGGTTCCAGTAATGGCTGTGCGGTCTTTGTTGTCAATAACCAGCCTACAACCTTTGATACTGTCTATCATTCAGCACAGTTTGTGAAATTGTTTGCCATAACACAAGTTTTTATAACATTTTGTGATAATCCTGTTAATATTCATACAGACAGTGCCTACATTGCTCATTCTGTGCCCCTGCTGGAGATTTCACCCGCCATTAAAGCTTCTTCCAATGCGGCCTTTCTGTTTCACCAGCTTCAGCAGCTAATTCAGGCCAGACAACACCCATTTTTCTTAGGACACATCAGGGCACACTCTGATCTTTCCGACCCTCTAACACAGGTAATGCTCAAGCTGATGCAGCAACTCCTACCATCTTTCAAATTTTTGGTGGCTCCATTCAATAGGCCACGGAGCTAAACAATCTTCACCAACTAAATTCCCAGAGCCTTCGATTACTTTGTAAAATTACCAGGCAACAGAAAGGAGAAATAGTAAAAGAATGCCCTGCTTGCGCTCTCTCCCTCCCCATTCAACACTTGGGAGTTAACCCCCGAGGATTACTGCCAAATCAGGTTTGGCAAATGGATGTTACTCATTTTCCTGAATTTGGAAAAACCAAATATATACACGTTTCTATCGATAACTTCAGCAGCTTTATTTTTGCATCACCACATTCTGGAGAGGCTACCAAAGATGTCCTTTCTCATCTTGTTTCAGCCTTTTCCATAATGGGTAAACCAATACATATTAAAACAGATAATTATCCTCCATATACCAGTGCCAAGTTTAAACAGTTTTGTGCTACCTTGCAATTTTGTCATCCTACTGGAATTCAATACAAACCTCAGGGCCAAGGCATTGTGGAATGTTCCACCTTACCTTAAAGACTTGGCTATCCCGCCTTAAGGCTTCCGCCCTTGTATTTACCACTCACAGGCATTGCCTTAACCATGCATTATTTGCCCTTTCTTTTCTTACCCTAGACAGTGGAGGCCTTTCGGCTGCAGACACACACTGGCATCCCTTTTCCAATTCTGATCAGCCACCTGTTATGTGGCGAAATCCCCTTACAAATAAATGGAAATGCCCACATCCTGTCCTCATCTGGGAATGTGGCTCAGCTTGTGTTTTGGACCAAGAGCTAGCAGCCCCAAGATGGTTACCAGAATGCCTGGTTAAACAGGTTAATGACTTACCTCAAACCGGGGACGGAGGCCCTCTCCCTGAGTACAAATTTTCCCCTTTTCCGGATCCATCCAACAATCTGTGTGAGGATCCTGCTTAAGGCACTTCTGCTGAACAGGTTTGTGCATGGAGGCCTGGGCCCTCCACCTTCCAACATCATGGAGTACCTTCACCCCCCTCCCCCCATGAAGGCAAGGGAGGATCTTGGACTCAGGCTCCCACTAGTTGGAACCAGACTGCTGACTGCATGACTAAGGTGGCTTACCTCCGTTCCGAGGTTGACCATAAATTCAGAGGAGTTCATCAGCCTAAATGGGTATGTGTTAACAAGCCAAAGATTATTCCCCCTAGTACAAGTAAAGCTCTCCAAAATTGTTCTGCAACCCGTACGCATACCCAGGCAATGCATGTCTCTTGTTTTGTGTCGGCCTCAATTTGTGTTAACAAGCAGGGAGAATGATTTTTTGAAGCCTCCCTAACTAAAACTCATGAAGCAGGGTGGACCACTATTCATTATACCCCCGTTCTCTTTGACCAGGGAGGAGAAGGCAAATACACCAAGCTACAGTCAGCTGGGTGCCAAGGCACTGTCGGAAAAACTTCCTACTGGCCCATTAAGGACCCTACAGGGGTCTCTGATGGTAGAGGACCCACTGATGCAGTCAAGCATCCTCAGATAATCAAACTTTTGAAACCCCAAATCCCTGAGCTCACATATCATCCCTTAATGTAGCCGAAATCCCAGTTCCCAGGTTTAGATACCAATACATTAGATATTTTGCAAACTACCTTCTCCTTCCTTAATAATTCCAACCCCACCCTTGCTGGTAATTGCTGGCTCTGCATGACAACAGGGGCAAGCATGCCTATGGCAGTTCCTATTAATTCTACTATGGACAATGATAATACATGCCAACCCGGATTTCCCTTTAAAGTACAGCCTATAGGCACTTTTACATTATGTCTTTTAGGCGTGATGCAGGATAATACCTATGATATGGATTTTGGAATTGCTTCCTTTGGAAATTGCTCAACAGAACAAAATTATTCCTCACCCATCCCATCTCTTTGTCCCCCCAATGGCACAGTTGTTATGTGTGGAGGAAATGTGGCCTTCCCCAGGCTTCCAGCGAATTGGAACAGTGGCTGTGTTCTTGCCTTATTACTCCCTGATATAACTATTGTCCCAGGAGACGAACCTCTAGCCTAGACACCTAAGTCAAAAGACAGAGGCGGGCGATACAGGCCTTATCACTTATTGCCAGCCTTGGAATAACAGCTGCTGTGGGCACAGGTACACTGGCTTAGGCACGGCAATACACCCTTACCATCGCCTGTCTCAACAACTTAAAATGATGTACAAACTCTATCAGAAACCATTAAAGATTTGTAGGACCAAATAGACTTCCTGGCAAAAGTGTTCCTTCAAAACAGACGAGGCTTAGATTTGCTGACTGCTAACCAGGGAGATATTTGATTGGCCTTAGGGGAACGATGCTGCTTTAATGCCAATAAATCAGTCATAGTATGCACTAAATTTAAGCAGCTTCAAGAAGATCTAGAAAAGAGATGAAGGGAACTATTTGAAAATCCCCTCTGGACAAAGCTTAATGGATTTCTACCCTACCTTCTTCCCCTATTAGGCCCTTTGTTGGGTTTACGTTTAATGGTGACCATAGGACCCTGCATTATAAACAGTGTGGTACAATTTATTAAAGAACACATTAATATTATGGCCTCTAAGCCCCTACAAATCCACTATCATCATCTGGAGATGGAAGACCACGCTGTCAACTTTTAAAAGGATGTTCTACCCTTCTGACAGGCTTATTTCTTAAGTTTACATCCCCACAAATCTCTCTTTCTTACATAAAACTATAAGTAACAGCTCTGACAAACCATCTTCTGCCCTTGCCATAAGGGTTCGTCTACATGGGCCCTTCGGCTTGGGGGAAGACGCACCCATGGAGTGAGGATCTTAGGCCACAATATCGGAGGGTGCAGGAAGGATTTCAAAAGGATGGATCCACGGATCCCCAAACACAAGACCAGTGAGTGACATGCTCTGGTGCATGGCGGTTGGCATGCTTCCGCTTCAAGGCCATCTCCTCCAAAAACATGCCAAGGCCACCACGAAATCTGCTAGTAAAGATGCTCGCTCGGATCAGGAGATATTCTAAGGCCTCCTAGAGAAACAGAGCCTCTAACCCCCCCCCCCCAAAAACATGGCCGGTAAGGTAGGTCAAATATTTTATATAAGAAAGGGGGAGATGTCAGGGGCTAAAAGGAAGTTCTCCTTCAAAGAATAGCCTGACACTTACAAGAAACAGCCCCCTGGGAGACATCCTGCCTGGGAGATATCCCACAACCATCTATCTCCCTGAGACATCCTGTCGCCATCTGTCTTCCTGAAATATCCTGAGGTTATCTAACCCTGTGAAGACATCCAGCAACTGCCGATAAGAGAGCTTTCCCATCAGCAGCATATAAACACCCTGTGAGAACAATAAAAGTTTGCAGCTTGATCAGAACTCCTGTCTGGGTGTCATCTGTCCTGTCTTTTGTCCCTTCATTCCTTCCCAACTATGTTCGATGCCCACGTTGATGTGTCCTGCCGGCCGGGACACCTGGCACTAACCCATACCCTACTAGAATATGACTACTAATCCTAATATGATGGAGAAAAATAACCCAAATAGAATAGAAATACAAGCAGTTCAGAGGAGGCATGGTGTATAGTTGGAGTTGCCTTTTGCATGATCTAGGGTAGGTGTTATAAATCTAGCTAATTTTTAAATGAAATAGTTCTCCATGTGTTTTTAAAGTTAAAAAATATGTGAATACCTGTCTCCCTTTCTCTGTAGCCTACTTGCCACATGTATTTTATATGCACATATAGAATCCTACGTGGTATCACACGTATATTCTTGTGAGGTGGCTGACTTAGCAGATTCAAATTGTGAGAAGAGATCACTTCTCCTAAACGCTGTTGGAACTGAAAATTCAACCTATGGGGGAGCCTCCTAGTAAAAAAAAAAAATTATACATAAATCCATGCTAAGTAAAATTAATATTTTTGCATCAGTGGATGATATATATTTCATGAAGAATTTCGATTGGCATATATATTGCTACTTTTCATTGTCTGTGTTTGTGTTTTGTGTATATATATATATTCCACTTGGGGGCCTTCAGGGTTAAAAGTTATTTTGGCCTGGAGCTTGGTGAGCAGAACTCTGCCCATCAATGGGGCCGGGCATTCTGGGATTACTTGGAAGGAGTGATGGATTTTTCCTTTCCCCTGGTCCCAGGTCCTCTTAGTTGTCCAAGCCCGATATTTACTGCAATTAGCCCCTTGAATTAGAGACCTTTTATTTGATAGAGGGCAAAATGGAGCCTTAATGGCTGAGTATATTGCCCCTGTATCCACTTCAATGTTTACTGGGGTGCCCTCCACTTCAAAAGTTAACCTGAGCTCGGGGAGGGGATCTGATCCCCAACTTTCTTAGTCATCCTGCAGAGTCAGGATGGCTGGCTGGCGTGGCTGTCTCTTTCTAGGGCTCTCTTTGGCCCAGTGTCCTTTTTCTTTACAATAGGCACATTGATCTGAGGCCAGGGGTGGCCTCTAGTTTGGGCCCAGGTATCCCTTCCTGTCTCCATGTTTCTTATTTCTGGCCTATTTGTTGTTGTGACCAGGACCTGAGTCAATTCCTTAGTCTGTCTTTTGTTTCTTTTATCCACCCTTTGCTTCCTTATCTTCCTCAGTTTCTCTCGTATAGTATACGTTTTTGGCTTCTCTGACTAAATCTCTCAAAGTCATATCTTGTAATCCATCTAAGTGTTGTAACTTTCTTTAAATATCCATGGCAGCTTGCCCAATAAAGGCCATCATGACAGATGCCTTTTGAGCCTCTGCCTGAGTATCAAAAGGAGTATATCTCCTATATGCCTCCATAATTCTCTCTAGAAACATAGAGGGAGATACATCAGGCCCTTGAATAAACTCTATTACCTTGGCCAAATTAGTTGGTCGCCTAGCAGCCACTAAGATACCCGCTATTAGAGCCCGGAGATAAGTGGACAGATGCTCCCTACCTTCAAAGGTGTTGGGGTCCCAGTTTTGTCGATTCTAGGGAAAGCCGGGTTGAATATATTGGGAAGTGGTGTCAGTCAACCATCTGGTCCGAGGATATTTTTTTCTAGCTTCCAAGAGGATTCTCTTTTGTTCCTCTGTCATAAAGAGAGTCCCTAGGTGTTGTTGGCAGTCATTCCAAGTAGGCTGGTGTGAAAACATCTATGAATCAACCACACCTGAGACACGAGTGGGGTCCTCTTAAAAGGGGGGATTGTTATTTTTCCAGTTATATAGGTCTGAAGAGGAGAAAGGCCAATACTGGTAGGCTTGCAATTTTTCCCCATGGCCATCATCAATCATTGGCACATAGGGACGGAGGGGGAGCATCACGGGAGTTCCAGGGTTTTCAATCTTTCATTGATGGTGAGTTCCTTTAGCCGGGCCAGGTTCCTCCAGGGGAGGAGGGGCTGTGTGTGCCGCGGGGGAGTTTTCTGGAGGGTGCTGGGCTGGCTTAGCTTCCTCCAATGGCAGAGAGGCTGAGTCAGCAGCAGGGGAATCACTTAGAGGGTGTTGGGGGTTGGGAGACCAGGGCAAGGGATAAGGAGAGGGATGAGAGTGCAGTAGAGTTAAATCTTGTGACTTAGGCAGAAAAGAGGGTGGAGGAGGAGGAGGAGCAGAGGGTTTGAGAGATCGTGGGGGAAGGATTAGGAGCGGGGGCAGGGGCAAAGAAAGGCTTCACCCATGGAGGAGATTTGCAGAGGTAATGCCGGGTTAAGATATATGGCTTTTGATCTGGATGGCTATGTGGCCCTTCCTGAAAGACAATATCTCTGACTTTTTAAATTAGTGAGAAGTAGAAAAATCCTTCTAAGGGCCATCCGAATCCAAAGGTGGGCCACTCTGAGGCACAGAGAGTCTGCCAGGTCAAGCGGTTTACTGAAAAAGAAAGATTCTGAGCCCTTAAGCCGAATTTGGTCCAGTGATCAAGGGTCAGGGACAGAGGCATTGAAGTGCTCTTTTCCATAATGAAAAATGCACAAACAGTAAAAGCAATGACACATGACACAGACAAGACAAGACAATAAAGACAGGAAATGGACGTCCAACACTGAGACGAGGACTGAGTAGCCGGCAATACCTGATGGGCTGGCAATACCGAATCTGAAACAAAATATCACTGAGTTGAGGAGACTATTGTTCCTTGATTTTCAGAGTCCTCTGGGGTGTCCCTCAGGGTGGTGGCCTGTGGCTCTGTGACACATCTGTCAGCCACCGTGAGAGAGAGCTCACACTCTTCATTGACAGCCATTTTGCCAAGCTCTAACCTGAAACCTGACACCAGAAAGAGGCGCCTTACAAATCCCTTGAGGAGCCAGTTGGGGTCTCTCGTCCGCTGCTGCCAGAACTCGGTGGAACCTCCATATGTAAAGGTCGGATGAGTGTCAGGCGAAGAGACCTCTAAGAAACTGTCTCATGCAAAAGCAAAGGGTTTATTGGTGGCCAGCATGCTGGGGCTCAGAGCTCACTTCAATAGAGCAGAGAGTCCTGATAACAGCTTAAACAGGGCTTATATACTTTCCTTGGGGAGGACAGGGAGGGAAGTTAAGTATACAGAAAAACATGAAGAGACAACTACCTATTTTACTAACTTTTCACTAACGACTATACTTTGCCAGATTTCCTAATGTATCTATTGATATCTATTTTCCTACATATTTTTCCCAGTTCATCATTGTGGCTGACTCTTCACATGTGCTGACATTTACATTTACTCTATACCCGAAAAGCTATAGCTAAAGAACTTTTGGTGCAAATTCTATACTCACTCTCCTTTCTAAACTACCGACTATCTTCTTAATCTTACCGACTATCACTTTTTGACTGGAAGTTATCTTTGACAATCAATCATCCAAGGCACAAGGTCCAATGCAATTGTATATCGATGTACCTGAGACATCTGTGCAGAAAATAAATCAAAGCTAAGTATCACAATCAAGGTCCTAATACACTTCTGGGTTTTAAATCTTACATAGATTTCTGTTTTCATACTTATATTTTACCTATATATTCTTGTAATTATCGCAGGTCATCAATACCATTATTCATCCAGCTGAATGATTCCTAACCCAAATCAAACCTGTTATTAACCCTAACCATACACTGTTGCCTCAATCTAACTTTACAGAAGAGCAGGGACAGAGATGGTCTTACAATACAAAAATGTAGGATTCCTTCCAACTACTGAGAAACTCAAAGGTCCATGCAAAAATGATCCCTGCAGAAGTTGTAGGCAGCTATGTAGGAACTGAGAGAGCAAAAGTCATCTTTCATTGTAAAAAACTTGGTCAGGATGAAGGAATGTGTCTGAATCAGCCTCTGTCTTCTTAATTTAGAGAAGAAGGACCCAACCAGGGCTGTGTTGAGAGCTGTTCCTGGGTGCCTATGGTTGATATACCATTCTAAGTTGTGAAAGTGTCACAGGAAGTAGGGGCAGCCTCCATTTCATGGGACTCTTTGAAGCAACTGTTAGGACAACATGGTTGCCAAGGCAGTGACCTTATTCACTTTCTGAAGGAAGTGACCTCACCTCACAACCTTGGTGACAGAACTCTCTGAACTTGGGATCCAGGAAGCCAGTCACCAAAATCCAGTCCCAGTCCCACTCCCAGGGGTCTCACTTGCTTGGATTTACCAAGGACAGATTTAGTCTTTCTTGGTACCTACTGATGTGAGGATGGCCAAATGCCAGAAAGCTCTGAAAAGTCACCTTTACTGAGAAAGCAGGTATTGGTTCACCGCTGGCTCCTCAGTAGTTCAAAATGTTGACCAAAGAGACCAGATCTGAGACAGGACAGGCCATTTTGTGGGAATAAAATATGGTCCACAATTAGAGAAACTCTGGATAGTCACAGACCTACTTCGGGGAAGGAGGTGCCTTTGTGGGTGTGGGTGTGAGTTTGTGGATTTGTCTCATGTTCTCAGAATAGGTAGGAAAGTCGGTATGTTTGGTTTGGTGTAGACTGTTTCGAGTAAGTCGTTTGACAAGGCGAGTGTTTCTATGTCTGTGTATCCCACGGTGTCCATGGTTGTAGACATTAGAAAAGAGAATGCATCAATTGATATGTCCTGTCTAGTTGAAAGCTTCCCAGCATTCATCCTGCCCAATTTATGAATGGATTTCAGCTTGCCTTATCGATGGGCAACACTTGCTATCTTTCAAAGTTTCTGCTTTCTTCCTGAATTCTGGCCACTCTCCAGAATAGGCTCATGGTTTTGTGTCCAATATATGTACCACTTCCAAGCCCTGTGACATCGCCATGTACTGGATAGCTGAAGGGAATGGCGAGCATCTCAGAAAACTCAGGTATCAGTGTGATCAGGAGAGTCTCAGTGGAGAAACCCTGCTTTGGGCCTTTTAATTACCAATTGTTCTGCTGCCCTGAATGTCTGAAAGGTCTTTGCCTCAGGCCACCCCTTTTTGAAGCCTGAAAAAAAACTGTTTTCACATGGAAATGAATGGGCATCACCTAAGGCTTTTTGCTTAATTCCTTTGGAAAGGATGTGTCTGAATCAGCCTTTTGGCCCTGTGTGAGGCTTAGGCTTAGATTCTCAGCACCTGATGGATCTAAAGAACGATCCCATGTGTGCATACAAAACCAAAATAGCCAAAAGAGCAGTCATTCTGGATGAAGTCTCTCCCCTTCCTTTGTGAGGTTCTAGACCTACATCAAGTTAGAATAGGAATGCATTGGGTCAAATAATTTCTTCAAAGCCCTGCAGAGGCTAGCCCATAGGAGCTTGGGTTTCCTCATGTCTCCAATTCAGACAAAGAATCTAAACCCCACAGTCAGTAGTCCTCAAATTGGAGAAGCAGAGAAGTATTAACAGCAGGCCTCTGTGATCACACCAGGTTCACAGGAAGGGTGTCCAAGCCACCCTGTTTTTAGGCACATTAGGGGCAAGGGAGATTATTTTGGAGACTGTCTTGGTCTGCACCCCTCATAGAAACATTCAACCAGAGGTTATGAAGAGTGTTTATAGGAAAGATCATGAGGGCCATGTGGGAGTGTGTTGGTTTTAATTGTGGTCATTTGTGTGGTGGTTGGAAGAGATGACTGGGTCCACCTTGACATGAACTCTGGTGTGATTCCCCTAAGAGACTGAGTTCTGGAACTGACCTCAGAGATGTATTGCCATGAATTGTGTTGGGATGTTATGAGTTCACGCATGAGAGTCGTCCTTGGAAACTGAGATGTATGCCCAGGTTGTATTTCCACAAAGCACTGGGAATCACAGCCAAGATATCACATGATTTTATTCTGAAAGACTTGGCAGCCATAGTTGAGAGTCAAAACACACATGGACCTCACATTGTAGACCTCAATGGGCCTGGATTCACGTGACCATTTAGCCAATCTTTGGGAAGCCTTGCCTGTGAGAATTCTCCATAGCTTTCATTGACATGAGCTTCCTCAAAATTTAATGGTTCTGGATTGATTTGAAACGTACAGTGCCTCCAACTTCATCTTTCAAAAATGGCTAGATAAATACCAAGAAATTTTTGAAATTCCCATGACCAGGTGGCACTGGAGAACCTTTGGATGTCCTGTTGCTGATCATGAGTATACCAGACAGTGCCTTGATTGACTGAGTTTCATGAAAATGGTGTAGAACAGAGATGCCAATAAATTGGAGCCTGCTGAGTACTTGGCCTAGAGCAGTAGTGGGCAGGTGTGTGATAAAACATTTGTGGTGGGGCCATGTGGATCTGCCATTAGCTTCCAAATGTCTTGTGACTGACATGGTGCAGCAAGCAGTCCCTTCTATGTAAAGGCATCTTGTAATATTGAGAAGTTTCAGGGAAAGTTTCAGAATTAAGTTGCTATGGTCAATGGGGAAAGCTATGTGGGATAGAAGCATGGTTGGTGCATTGTCCTGCAGAAACTGACCCACCACACGTGACAGAACTCCCTCCAGCACTGTGTCCCAGTTGACCTCTTTGTATTTTGTGAAGCAAATACCAAACTCCCAGTGAAGCCGCAAGAAACACCATGAAAACTTTAGGATCACAAAATGGCTTCACAGTCCACACGGGGAGACACTTAGACCCCAGGGGCCACAGTTTAGCTACAAACAGCAAATTCAGCACTGCTGCTCATGTTCAGTGGAAAATAATAAACCATGTCCTCCAGATCACATAGATGCAGACCCACCTTTATTGGTCTCACTAGAAACGAAGCTAAAGCACTTGACAACAACATATGTTTCAAGTGCCCAACCTCAGAGGCAGTTCCACAAGAAGTCTTTAGGCCAGAAGAGCTCCAGTTTGTGAAGTGTTTACCCTGTCCCTTACTTTTGGAAACTCCTTAGCATACTCTATTTCAAATATGTATTCACAGATTTTCTAACTCTTCTCCTCTAATTTTGTCTTACTTGGGGACTAGGTAATGTCAAGCCATTGTTCTGGATGACAGTGGGAACAATTTTTTGTAGCACATATTTGTATACACATTGGATTCATTTTATAATTTTCCAGTCAAAATAGTGAATCCCTCACACTAACCCCTATGCTACTAAACTCTGACTAGAATAATAACCCAAACAGAATTGAAATACAAGCAGTTCAGAGGAGGCATCGTGTATAGTTGGACTTGCCTTTTGCATTATATAGGGTAGGAGTTATGAATCTAGTCAATTATTTGGTTGAAAGAATTCTCCATGTTTTTTTAAAGTTAACAAATATGTGAATTCCTGTCTCCCTTTCTCTGTAGCCTATTTAGCACATGTAGTTTTATATGCACATATTTATTCATACCTGGTATCACACGTATATTTTTGGTGAGGTGGCTGACTTGGCATATAGAAATTGTGAGAAGACATCACTCCTTCTAAAAGCTGTTGGAACTGAGAATTCAACCTATGGGTGATCCTCCTATTTAAATAGCATTATACATAAATCCATGTTCAGTAAAATAAATATTTTTGAATCTGTGGATGATATGTATTTCATGATGAATTTCGATTGGCATATATAATGCTACTTTTTAATGTCTCTCTGTGTGTGTCTATATATATATATATATATATATATATATATATATATATATATCCTCCAGATTTTTCAAAATATGAAATATATGTGTCTTATTATGCACTCCCAAATTTCATTCATATTCATGTATGTGGATTTATAATCTACTTTTCAAAAGATTATTCTCAGAAATATTCATCCACCTGAAATAACATTTTGGTTTACTAGTACTGAAAACTATCTTCAGTAAATGGTGCATAGAAATCCTAATATTTTGACATTGCAAGATGGCCATGAATAGAGTGCATCACACCCTTTGTACTGCGCAACTTCACATGTGAATAAGGAGTTAGAATGACGAAAAAGTATCTTGTTAGGATCTTACAGAAAAATGGGTGTGCCTGGAACCTAGAAGAATGATTTCCACCACCGAGGTCCTGTAATTGAGTCTCAAACAAGAGCCAACTATGCGACCGAAGATCTGGGGTGGCTGATCCGTGCGGCCCATGCCGTGGCTACAGACGGCGAGCCTCCACCGTGAAGCGACCAGCATGCAGGGAGAAACGTTGCTGCGGATTCTGTGGAATCCGGCTGGGTCACCCACCACTGAGCCTGGGGCTGAGTTCGGGATTTCAGATGGGGAAGAAAGTGTTACAGTTCTATCCCCCACAACCGAAACTCCACCGAGGAAACCAACGGCCACCATCTTGGAGAGCTGAAGTATCCACCACCACTCTCCGACAGATTGCAACAACAAAACAGGTGTGTGTTACTCAGCTTATCTCCCATACAGCAGGTAATTCGCAAAAATTCTCTCTTAGGCTTTCCGGGGGAGGGATTAACAGAGAAAGCCTTCATAAAGACGGGGGGAAAACTAGTGGCACCTGACCTTCAACTTCCCCTCCCATCACCGGTGAAAACAAAACTTTTCTAGCCAGCGCAATGGGTGGGGCAAGCAGAAAAAATCAAAACAATAGAGTGCCAGTGTTCCCAATAGACACCCTCCACAACCAAGGAACGGCAGGCAAAGAGTACAGTTTGAGCTGCCAAGAGGCATCACTCAGGGGAAATCTGGTGTCGCAGGGGAAATCAGGACTCGCAGAGGAAACCAGGGGACCAGAGGACAGACACGCGTGACTAGGAGGCTGGAGAACGCCTGCCCACCAGCAACCAATCACCCGCTGGCTGCCTGCGCAATTGGGCAGCTAGAGATCACCCGCCCGCCGGTGACAGCCCATTCGCTGATTGCACGACTGGATGGCTGGAGACCGCCCACCCGCCAGCGACCGGGAGGTGAAACCAACCAGAGACAGTCCAGTCCCACCCCCCCATTCAAACACCCCGGCAAGGAGCCTGGGGCCCGCCATAGCAGACAGGTGACATCACTGGAGCTCAGCTGTCGGAATTCCTTCCAAGTGGAATCCACTTTTGCAGGCATAGTCTACAAACACAAAAGAGAGACAACAGAGATATATAAAACCAAAACAAATCTATTGAAGAAAGCAGAAACACAGCAATCAAATTGAGCTGAAAAGTAACGTGAACATCATGAAAAAACAAGGGAAAAAAAGGTGTGCAAAAAATGCAGGACAACTAAATTCTAAAGGAGGACCGTGAAGCATCAGAAATAGGGATAGGGAAAAAACTCAAGGCATACCTAACTCAGATGGAAAGGAATATTAGAGAAGACATGAGGCAGCAAGTCCAAGCAATAAAAGTATATTTTGAAAATCAAATAAACAAACAAATTCAAATGGCAAAGAATGAGCTTTACCAGGAGATAGAGACATTAAAAAGAAATATCAAACAGTAATCCTAGAAATGCAGGAAAGTATAAACCAAATTAAAAACTCAAACGAAGAGTATTACAAATAGACTAGATCAAGTAGAAGTTACAACGTCAGATAATGAAGACAAAGTTTATCAACTTGAAAAGAATAGAGTAAACACAGAAAAGATGCTTAAATCCCATGAGCAATCTATTCAAGAGATATGGGATGTCATAAAAAAAAAAAACAAATTTGAGAGTCATCGGGATAGAAAAAGGCATAGAGATTCAAACCAAAGGAATGGACAACATATTAAATGAAATAATTCTAGAAAATTTCCCAGAGATGAAAGATGGAATGGATTGCCAAATCCTGGAAGCCTACAGGACCCCAAGCATTCAAAACCATAATAGACCAACTCCAAGACAAATATTTATGAAAATAGCCAGAACAAGGACATACAGAACAAAGAGAGAATATTAAAAGCTACGAGAGAAAGTAGGCAGGTTACATTCAGGGGTAAACCAATTAAGTTAACGACTGATTTTTTTCATCACAAACTTTGAAAGCAAGAAGATCCTGGAACAAAGTATTTCAAACGCTCAAAAATAATGGATTCCAACCAAGAATACTGTATCCAGCAAAATTAAGCTTCAGATTTGACAATGAAATTTAAGTCTTTCACGATAAACAAAAGCTAAAAGAATTCACAGCCAGAACACCAGCAGTGCAAAGCATTTTGAGCAAAATACTACAAGAAGAGGATTTGAAAAGTAATGCCTGAAACTAGCAGCAGGAGGTATCTCAGTAAAGGGAGAGGAAAATAACCAAAAAGTAAAAACTAACCAAAATAAATAAATAAATGAATAAATAAATAAATAAATAAACAAACAAACAAACATGACTGGAAGTAGAAATCATATTTCAATTGTAACCTTAAATGTTAATGGCCTAAACTCACCAATCAAGAGACATAAGCTAGTAACCTTGATCAAAAAAAAAAAAAATCCAACAATATGCTGCCTTCAGGAGACTCATATGATAGGTAAAGACATACAGAGGCTGAAATTAAAAGTTTGGGAAAAATCATACCACTCACATGACCCTCGGAAGCAAGCAGGAGTGGCCATACTCATATCGAATAAAATCAACTTCAAACCTACGTTAATCAAAAGGGATAAAGAAGGACACTATATACTGTTAAAAGGAACCTTGCACCAACAATGCATAACCATTATCAATTTGTATGCACCAAACAATTGAGCTGCAACACTCATAAAACAAACTCGCCTCAAGTTCAAGAGTCAAATAAACTACAACACAATAATTATGGGTGACTTCAACACACCGCTCTAGCCATTAGACAGATCCTCTAGACAAAAACTGAATAAAGAAACTATAGAATTCAACAGCAAAATCAGTAACCTAGACTTCACCGACATATATAGAATATATCAACCATCAAAAAGTGGATACACGTTCTTCTCAGCAGCACATGGATCCTACTCAAAGATAGACCATATATTATGCCATAGGGCAATTCTTAGTAAATATAAAGTCGTGGAGATAATACCATGCAGAATATCTGATCATAATGGAATGAATCTGGAAATCAATGATAAAAGAAGGAAGGAAAAATCCTACATCACATGGAAAATGAACAACATGCTACTGAATGATCAATGGTTTACAGAAGACATAAAGGAGGAGATAAAAAAATTCATAGAGACAAATGACAATACAGACACAACATACTGGAATCTATGGGACACAATGAAAGCAGTTTTAAGAGGGAAATTCATTTCTTGGAGTTCTTTCCTCAAAAAAAAAAGAAAAATCAGCAAATAAATGAACTCACACTACGCCTCAAAAACCTAGAAATGGAAGAGCAAAACAACAGCAAATGTAGTAGAAGACAAGAAATAATTAAAATTAGAGCAGAAATCAACGAAATTGAAACAAAAAAAATTGAAAATATTGATAAAACTAAAAGTTGGTTCTTTGAAAAAATAAATAAGATCTGCAGGCCCTTAGCCATGCTAAGGAAGAGAAGAAAAGAGAGAGCAGGCCCTTAGCCATGCTAAGGAAGAGAAGAAAAGAGAGAACTCAAATTACTAACATACGGGATGAAAAAGGCAATATCACAACAGACACTACAGAAATAAAAAGATAATTAGAAAGTATATGGAAACCCTATGTTCCAATAAAATAGATGATAGTGAAGATATCAATAAATTCTTAAGTCATGCGATCTGCCCAGATTGAGTCAGGAAGACACACACAATTTAAACAGACCAATAACAAAGGAAGAAATAGAAGAAGCCATCAAAATACTACCAACCAAAAAAAGCCATGGACCGAATGGGTATACAGCAGAGATCTACAAAACCTTCAAAAAGGAATTAATACCAATACTTTCCAAGCTATTTCAAGAAACAGAAAAATAAGGAACTCTTCCAAATTCATTCTATGAGGCCAATATCACCCTGATCCCAAAACCAGACAAAGACACTTCAAAGAAAGAAAAATACAGACCAATATCTCTAATAAACTTGGATGCAAAAATTCTCAATAAAATCTTGGTGAATCGAATACAAAAGCATATCAAAAAAATTATGCACCATGATCATGTAGGATTCATCCCTGGGATGCAAGGCTGGTTCATTATACGGAAATCAATAAATGCTATTCACCACATCAATAGACTTAAAGACAACAACCATATGATCGTATCGATAGATTCAGAAAAAACATTCGACAAAGTTCAGCATCCCTTTATGTTGAAAACACTAGAAAAACTAGGGATAACAGGAACTTACCTCAAGATTGTAAAAGCTATATATGCTAAACCTCAGGCTGGCATCATCCTAAATTGAGAAAAGCTGAAGGCATTCCCTCTAAAATCTGGAACAAGAGGGATGCCCTCTATCACCACTTCTATTTAATTCAGTTCTTGAAATACTAGGCATAGCAATTAGACAGACAAAAGAAATTAAAGGCATAAAACTAGGAAAAGAAGAACTTAAATTATCGCTATTTGCGGATGACATGATAATATATTTAACAGACCCAAAAGGGTCTACAGAGGAACTGCTAGAGTTAATAAATAAATTCAGCAAAGTGGCAAAATATACAATCAACACCCATAAATCAAAGGCATTCCTGTATATCAGCAGCAAAACTTCTGAAATGGAAATGAGGAAAACCACTCCATTCAAAATATCCTCAAAGAAAATAAGATAATTGGAAAAACAATTATATAGTTGGGAATCAACCTAACAAAAGAGGTGAAAGATTTATAAATGAAAACTACAGAAACATAAAGAGATAGAAGAAGATCTTAGAATATGGAAAAATATACCCAATTCATGGATAGGCAGAACTAGCATCATCAAAATGGCGATATTACCCAAATTCTCTACAGGTTTAAATTGATGCCAATCAAAATCCCAACGACATTTCTTGTAGAAAAGATAAAGCAATCATGAAATTCATATGGAAAAACAAAAGACCCAGAATAGCAACAGCAATTCTAAGCAGGATGTTTGAATCTGGAGGTATAGCGATACCAGACTTCAAACTGTACTACAAAGCAATAGTAACAAAAACAGCATGGTACTGGTACCAAAACAGGCAGGTGGACCAATGGTACAGAATAGAGGACACAGAAACCATTCCACAAAATTACAACTTTCTTATATTTGATAAAAGGGGCTAAAAACCTGCAATATACGAAGGACAAATGGTGCTAGAAAAATTGGAAATCGATATGCAACAAAATGACACTGAATCCCTTTCTCTCGCCAAGCAAGGAAGTTAACTCAAGATGGATCAAGGAGCTAGATATCAAATCAGAGACACTGCATCTGATACAAGAAAAAGTTGGCTACGATCTACATACTGTGGGATCGGGCTCCAAATTCCTTAATAGGACACCCATAGCCCAAGAGTTAATAACAAGAATAAATTAATGGGACTTACTTAAACTAAAAGTTTTTTTTTTTTTTCTCAGCAAGAGAAACAATAAGAGAGGTAAATAGAGAACCTACATCCTGGGAACAAATTTTTACCCCTCTCACTTCAGATAAAGCCCTAATATCCAAAATATACAAAGAACTCAAAAAATTAAAAAGTAAGGTAACAAATAACCCAATCAACAAATGGGCCAAGGACCTGAACAGACACTTCACAGAGGAGGACATACAATCAATCAACAAGTACATGAAAAAATGCTCACAATCTCTAGCAGTCAGAGAAATGCAAATCAAAACCACCCTAGGATACCATCTCACTCCAGTAAGATCGGCAGCCATTAGGAAGTCAAACAACAGTAAGTGTTGGCGAGGATGTGGGGAAAAGGGGACACTTGTACACTGCTGGTGGGACTGCAAATTGGTGCAGCCAATTTGGAAAGCAGTATGGAGATTCCTGGGAAAGCTGGGAATGGATCCACCATTTGACCAAGCTATCACACTTCTTGGACTATTCCCTGAGGATCTTAAAACAGCGTACTATTGGGATACTGCCACATCAATGATCATAGCGGGACAATTCACAACAGCTAGACTGTGGAACCAACTTAGATGCCCTTCAATAGATGAATGGATTAAAAAAAAAATGTGGAATCTACACACAATGGAGTATTACGCAGCACTAAAAAATTACAAAATCATAGAATTTGCAGTGAAATGTATGGCATTAGAGCAGAATATGCTAAGCAAAGCTAGCCAATCCTTAAAAAAACAAATGCCAAATGTCTTCTTTGATATAAAGAGAGCAACTAAGAACAGAAAGGGAGGAAGAGCATGAGGAAAAGATTAACATTATACAAAGACGTGTGGGGGGAGAGAAAGGGAGAGAGAAGAGAAAGCATATGGAAATGGTAGAATACCCTCAATGATACACAAAATTACACATAATAGGTTGTGAGGGGAAATGGGGCGGAAATAATGGAGAGAATTAAACAACAGCACATGAGGTAGAGAGGGAAGATGGGAGGGCAGGGGAGGGGGGATAGTAGGGGATAGGAAAGGTAGAAGAATACAACAGTCACTAATATGCCATTATGTAAAAATGTGAATGTGTAAGCAATGTGTTTCTGCAATTCTTATTTGGGGAAAAAATGGGAGTTCATAAACCAAATGAGAAAAATGTATCAAAGATGATATATCATGAGCTTTGTAATGTTTTGAACAACCAATAAAAATAAATAAATAAATAAAGGTTTAAAATTGAGTGGGAAGAAATCAGCTAAAAAAGGGTTGAGATGCATTCATTTTGCTAAGCAGAAACTTTGTTTTGTGTAGTTGTAACTATCACAAATTTATTTTACCAGAAATTTGGCTTTTGAAAATGCACATAAAATGAGATTAAAGGATAATTCACCTACCTTCATGAAAAATTCATAGCATTTCCTATATTTTTCATATTTCATTTTTTTAGTTAATATTTTGTCATGGACCATGTCTAGCCTTAGGCTATTCTTCCAGAATACTACCTCATCTGACAAGTTCGTACAATGTATTGGATTTTTCTTTTCATCTTTTATTTAATTGTTTCTAGCTAATAATGTGTATTTCTTCTTATCTTTATTTGGACATACATACCCAACTATATCTTTGCATTTTATGTTTTACTGCAGAAGAGACTCATCAAAAGCTCTTTGTTATATGTATTAACAATCAAACATTCAGAGAAGGCAATTATTCTTAATTTTGCATGAAAATAACTTTGTACCATTTTTCTTATAAAGATTTAGAATTATTAATAATGTCCCTGCTGTAATAAGTAACTACTTACAAGAAGAATTAAACAATTGACTTTATATCAATTATGAATATGAAAAGTACTAAAATAAATATTTGGCAATTAATACACAATTGATAGAAATTGAAATCTCGAGAAAGCCATTTAAATTGTCAGTGCATATGGTCCTTAAATAATAGGTTTTTTAAAAAAAATTTTTCTCTAATTCATAAGATATATTATGCCATATTATAGCTTAATGTGATATAAAACCTTAAATTATCACAATGATAATAATAATCCATTGTTCCTTCCTCTACATTCTGTGGCATGCTAGTACTAAAATAAATTGTATTATAACACCAAAAAAAAAAGCCAAATCATAATATTTCTACAGTAACTGACACGAGTTTAACATCAATGCAAGTAGATTAGATTCCTATGGGACATGATGTGCATTTTGACGTTCATTTTTATTCAACACTGGAACATTACTATTTCTTCAGTTTATGCACATCAGAGGATATATAAATATTTCATCCACAATTTAGCAAATTTATACGCATTTGTTTAACTTCAAATCACTTCCTGCTTCAGAACCCATGTATTCCTCCATGTTTCTTGACTGCTCTTTTCATGAGACTTCTTTCCAAACACATTATTTTCGATTTCCTTTATCATATTTGAAGCAAAACACCCGTCATGATAAACCATAACCCTAATATTACTTTTAAATGTATAAGTGGTTGGAAAGAATGATTGTATATCAATATAAGATTTCTTACTTAGTTACAGATATCAATTCAATCCATTATTTAAAGTGGAACCAGTTATATTATTTATTCACAGTATGGTCTATTCATGTATTATCTCTATATTCATAGACACAGGGTACACCTCTTTGTACCCCCAATACTAATTTATACGTCTTCAAAATATTGCTCCCAGAAATGGTGGAACAAATACATGTAACCTGATCTACATATACATTTTATCACAGTAATATTCTGAACAGAAAAAGCAAAGTTCTCACTTATGATTGTACCATACCTAAATGGAAAGTGATCCTGGATTACTAAAAACATCCATGTCCAGGTTGCCTAATGATCTCAAATGAAAATCCTATTGGTGACTACATATTTGTTTCTTCCAAAGATTATATATTCAAACTCAACCCTTTGAATACGTCTAAAGCTGTCACTCACTTTACACTTTGAATGATTTTGTAATGTGTCTATTGATATCTGCTTTCCTACATATTTTCCCCAGTTCATCATTGTGACTGAATCTTCACATGTGCTATCACTAACATTCACTCTCTAACCGAAACCCTATTGCTAAAAAACTTTGGTCCAAATCCTATATTCACTCTTCTTCCTAAACCTACCTACTGTCTTCCTAATCCTATCGACTATCCCTTTTTGACTGGATGTTCTCTTCTACATTCAATCATCCAAGGTACAAGGTCCTATGCCATTGTATATCGATTTATCTGAGACATCTGTGCAGAACGTAATTCAATGCTAAGTATCCCAATCAAGAACCCAATGACCTTCTGGGCATCAAATCTTACTTAGATTTCTCTTTTCGTTCATATATTTCACCTCTATATTCTTATAAATATCACAGGTTCCCAATACCATTGTTCATCGAGCAGAATGGTTCCTAATCAAAATTGAAAATGTTATTAACACTAACCATACACTGTTCCCTCAATCTAACTTTACAGAAAAGCAATGACAGTGTTGGTCTTACAATACAGGAATGTATGGGATCTTCCACCTGATGAGAACCTCAAAGGTATGTGCAGAAATGATTCCTGGAGAAGATGTAGGCAGCTATGAAGGACCTGAGAGAGCAAAAGTCATCTTCCATGGAAAACAACCTGGTAGGATGAAGTTTGGTGTCTGAATCAGCCTCTGTCTTCTTAATGTAGAGGAGACGGACCAAACCAGGCCTTTTGGAGAGTGGTTCCTGAGAGCCTATGGATTATATCCCGTTCTAACTTATGAAAGGGTCACAGGAAGTAGGGGCAGCCTCCATCTAAAGGGACCATAAGAAGCAACTGCAAAAACAAAGTGGTTGCCAAGGCAGTGACCTCATTCAGTTCCTGAAGGAAGTGACCTCACCTCACTTCCTTGGTGTTGGAACTCTCTGAACTTGGGATCCAGGAAGCCAGGCACCCCGAGCCAGTCCCAGTCCCAGTCCCAGTTGTCTCACTTGTTTGGATTTACCAAGGAGAGGGTCAGTCTTTCTTGGTACCTACTGATTTGAAGATGTCCAAATGCCAGAAGAGCTCTGAAGAGGGGCCTTTCCTGAGAAAGAAGGTAGTGGCTCACCACTGGTTCCTGTCAACTTCACAGAGTTGACCAAGGAGACCAGATCTGAGACAAGACAGGCCATTTCGGAGGAACATAGTATGGCCCAGCAGTCAGAGAACACTCCGAATAGTCACAGACCTACTTGGGGGAAGGAGGTGCCTTTGTGGGTGTGGTTGTGGGTTTGTGATTTGGTCTCATGTTCTGAGAATAAGTTTTTTCAGATATCAGCTCCGGAGCCCAGAAATTAATTCTCATTGGGGCTAAGGTTCCCCACCAGTGAGATTTGAAATTGGCGCTGGCTGCAGAGTTAACAAGGGCAGGGACTTTTAACGCCACTGCAGAAAAGAAGAAGGTACGAAGAAGAAGTCCTTAGGTGCCATGTTGGGGTTTTTCTCTGGGGTATGGCTGCCATTTATACTTTTCCTAACATTCCTCCCTTTTTGTTTTCTTAGAAAGTGGGGCATTGTTTGTCATTTCTGGCTGCTGCCTGCTGTGTGGGGGTGCTGTGGGGCCTAGAAAGGGAAGTGGACAAATGCTCGGGGGCCAGGTCTGGGGATATCATGGCAGCCAGAAATAAAAGCCAGTGGTATAGATAGCTACTTCAGTAGGGGTAAAGTCTATGAAAGTTCCCTGATGCCACAAGTTGTCGATGGCATGAAACCAGTCCTGGATGGAGGAGATTGTTGGTATCAGCTACTGGTCCTGTAACAGAGACTCTAGGAAATACTGGAAGCGTTGCCTGGTCATGGCGTCACCAGCACTTGAAGAAGATCAGAGCGAATAAAAACAGAATGAAGATAAAAATTAAAGCAAAGGTCAATTTTTGGCAGAAGTTCCATGTTGGGGGACTGACATAGAAGAGGCCAAGGGCCATGAGGAAGCTTAGAAGGTCATAAAGACTCATGAATCCAGGATGGCAGCTTGAGAGGTTCTCCAAGCTCGTTGCCTCCCGCTGTCTGATGTACGTTGCATTCCATCGTGCCTGGTAGTGAGCTTCATCACTGAGTGAACTGTTCTCTTGGAGATGTTAGGGGTTCATCGGTCATCAGAGGATGGTAGTGCCTAAGCAAAAGCTGGTTGAAATTTTGATTAGAAATTTTTTGCAGTTGGGTTTGAAGGAACTTCATTATGCATGGCAAGAGAGCAAAAAAAGGGAGCATCCCAATAAGGGGCCCCAAGATAGGTAGTAAGTACATGGCAAGATAGGATTGGAAGAACCCTGTTATGGGATTGGAGGAGCTAGGTTTGAGCAATTTGGTCAATAATTTCTGCAATTTAACAACATTTTTTTCTATCAGCCCATATTCATTAACATAAGAGCAACATTCCTCTCTGAGGAATAGGCATGTACCCACTTTTTCTGCAGTGAGAAGATCAATTGCCCTTTGGTTCTGTAAAGCCACTTGTGCCAATGAAGTAACCTGGCGCTGCAAGGAGCCCAGAGACTCAGCAGTGGTATCGAGTGCTTCCTGCAGTTTTTGTTGCAGGTCTTTGAATGCCCATAGAGCATGACCTATAGCTCCACCAGAGAATCCGAGACCCGCCACTGAGGTTGTTAAAGTGAGGCCTACCAGAACCGGCAGAAAGACTGCCCTACGGGTTCAGGAAGGTAGGGCCAACTGTCGGAATTCGGTGGGAGTATACAAAGACAGCTGAGGAACTACAGTAACCAAGAAACAGGTGCCAGAGACATTGATCGTTGAGGTACTTAAAGACCCATTACACCAGAGGAAATGTCCAGGTTGCATAAATGCAGGGCTCGATTGGGTGCTTAAGCTCAAGGAACAAATGGGTAAAGGATTCATTATTGGCAGGTGGAAACAGATGAAAGCAAATAAAGTATTGGTGAAATAACTTTCCCACAGTGGGATACGTGTCACATGTAGGGGTTGTCCTTTCTTAGAGAAATTGTAGGTTTTTGCTGAAATATTTCCTGCCGCTAATGGGACTAAGTGAAGCACAGAGAAAGCACTGAGAAGGAGGCACAAAAAGAGGGGTGGAGTTTAATAATCGAAGAGATTGGTGTAACAAATTGAGCCATGTGTCAGGGGGACCTGAGGGGGTTGAAGGGTCTGAATCCTTTGTGGATGAGCTATGGATAAGATCTAAAAGTTTTGATTCTGACTCCTTAATGTGTTCAACTACCTGGATGGTTGCCTTAGGTGGCATAATCAGGGTGCGGCCAACTGTCATCCACCCTGTGGGTCTGGCTGAGGTTGTCCGAGCATAGACAGCAAACTCAACATAGTCCCAACGTTTGGCCTTGGGGTCAGGTATATCTAAAGTATACCATCCATTGTTATCAGATAAAGAGACTTTATCCCACTTTAGGTAACTAGAAGTCCACACTTTAGGGTAACAAAGTGAGTGGTAAGAATAGCTACCATGTTCATCATGGAACCTGCATGACCAATAGGGGCACCCATTATATATCTCAGGCCACCAATGACAATAGTCTTTTGTTTGATCAAAAAGGAAGCAAATGAAAAGCCAGTTCCAGCTACCAGGGACGAAGGTCCTTGAAGGTGACAATTTTAGGGAAATAGAGGTGCAGTTGTGGATGAAGCAAGTAGTTGCATCCACTGCACGGACCTTCTACATGCCATGTTCTGAGTATCGTTCCTGAAGAGTGAATAAATACATGGTAGGAGAGGAGGGTAAAGACCAGTCCCGATAGAGCACAGAAAATAAGCAGAGCACAAAAAACAAGCAGTTACAGAAGATTAGGGTGTTGAGAGAGCCCATTGTGACTTTTTTAAGAGGAATTGGGCTGCATGGAACACCGTGTGAGCCGCAACTTAAATGGGTGAGATGAGTGTGGAGAGCAGGAGTTAATGGGAGGTTCAGGAGGTGATTCTTGGAGTTCCTCTGGGTTGGTCCTGTCGTCAGCAGGTGGGGCCTCCTGGTGATATGGCTTCAACCTAGAAATGTGAATCCAGGGAGTTAGATGGTTGTCTGGTAAGGAGAGTTTGGCGGCAGTGGGGGTACAGAGAATGACAGGATAGGGGCCTTCCCATTTTGGGGCAAGAGTCCCTTTCTCCTCTGGGGTATTATAATATACTAGACTCCCAGGTGTTAAGGGAGGAGTGTTTGGAGAGGACACTGGGTCCGGATGAATCCAGTCCTGATATTTCCAGAGTTCCGAGCGGAGATGATACAAAAGAGGCAAAGACAAATCTCGGGTGAGAGGTCCTTGTGAAATGACCAACCCAGGGGGTATAAGAGGTCTTCCATATATTATCTCAAAGGGAGACAGTAAAGATGGTTTTTAGGGAGAGCTCTGATTCGAAGCAAATCCAAGGGAAGGAGTTTGACCCAGTCTAAGTTTAATTCCATTGTCATTTTGGTAAGGACTTCCTTTAGAGTACAATTTACCCTTTCCACTTTCCCTGAAGCTTGTGGATAATATGGACAGTGGAAATGCCACTTGAAGGAGAGGGCTTGAGAGACCTTTTGTGTGATTCTAGAAATAAACTCAGGGCCATTGTCATATTGTAGAGAAGTGGGCATACCAAACCTGGGGATGATGTCTGTCAGTAAGATTAAAGCTACAGTGGAAGCCGTTTTATTGGAAGTGGGAAATGCCTCAATCCAACCAGAGAAAGTGTCCACAAAGACAAGGAGGTATTTAGTGCGCCATACTGTGAGCATGTTGGTGAAGTCTACCTGCCAGTCAGCAGTGGGAATGTGTCCCCGGGCTTGGTGGGAAGGAAAAGGTTTGGGCCTTAAAGGAGTATAAGTGTTGGTCCACTGACAGATCTGACAATTAGAGGCTATATTCTGTAGCATGGCTTTGTCAGAGAGGGTGAGCGAGAAGAAGCTCTGTAAAAAGAGGGTCAAAGACTGAGAATTGGAAAGGAATAGAGTATGAAGAAACTTGAAGAGATCCTTGTTCTTACTGGAAGAAGTAGGGGCTTCAGATGAGCTGTCTAAAGTGGCCATTATATGTCCCCCAGGGGGTCCATCATTGGAAGTGGTAGCAGCCATTTGTTCCGCCTGGTCAGCTTTGGCATTGCCCTCAGTGATAAGAGAGACGTCCTTCTAATTAGACCTACAATGGACAACTCCCACCTGGGTGGGTAAGTGGGAGGCCTTTATCAGATTGGTTATAAGAGCCGAATTAGTGATCACATTACCTTTGGTGGTAAGTAGGCCTCGCTCCTTTCATATTGCAGCATGGGATAAGATATGGAAGACATATTTTGAATCAGTATAAAGGGTTAGGGATTTTCCTTGTGCTAGAAGGCAGGCACGAGTGGCTACTATAAGTTCAGACTGCTGGTTGGTAGTTCCTGAAGGCAGAGCTTTGGCCTCTATAATCTCAGTGGCTGAAACTACAGTGTATCCAAAGTAATGAGTGCAATTCTGCCTAAAGGAACTGCCATCAGTAAACCAGATAAGGTCAGGCTTGGCTAGTAGTCTCTCAGAAATGGAAGAATGACAGGGGAGGAAATCATCTAAGGTTTCCAACCAATTATGAGTTGGTGTGTTAGACGTGGGAGTCATTGAGAGCAGTGAGGCAGGGTTCTGTGCAGAGCAGGGGAGGAAAGTAATGTTAGGGTTTTCCAGAAAGGAAGTGAGGAGTGACAGAACTCTGGATGGAGGAAGGGTTTGAAAGCCCTTATAAGCTAAAAGATCCTTCAAGTGATGTGGGGAGTGGATAGTTAAAGGGGCCCCAAAAGTAAGCTTAGAGGCTTCTTTGTGTAAAATTTGTCCAGCAGCCACAGCTCTTAAGCAAGGGGCCCACTCACGGATGGTAGGGTCAATTTGCTTGGACAAATATGCCACAGGTGCAAATGTAGGCCCATAGTTTTGACCTAAGACCCCAAGTTCTTGCCTCCCTTTTTCATGGACATATACATGAAATGGTCTTGAAAGATCAGGAAGGTGAAGGGCAAGTGCCTTTAAGACAAGTTGCTGAAGCCTGCGCAAGTGGTAGTTTGGGGAGGAGGCAAGAGATTCACTAGGGGGTCCCTTTGCTAGTTCATACAGGATTTGTATAGAAGAGAATAATTTGGGATCCAGGCCCTAAAATAACCTGCTAGTCCTAGGAATAATAGTATTTTGGCTTTTGTATGGGGCACTGGAAGATCAGAGAGGAGTTGCCTCCTATCCAGTGTTATTTCCTTTTTTCTGGGTGTAAGGCAAAAACCAAGAAAGGTGACAGAAGACTGGGAAACCTGGGCCTTGTGGGGAGACTTCCTATTTCCCTTGTCTGCTAGGAAATTAAGAAGCTGTGCAGTGTGGGATTGAGAGTGTTCCCAGAGGGACTACATAGAAGAAGATCATCGACATATTGAAGGAGAGTAGAGTCAGGACAGGTCGGGTGAAAGGATGTGAGGTCCTGGGCAAGAACTTGGCCAAAGAGATGGGTGCTATCCCTGAATCCCTGTGGGAGGACAGTCCAGGTAAGCTGATGAGAATGGCGGGTGTGAGAGTCAGTGCAAGTAAAAGCAAAGATATCCTGAGATTCTGAGAACAAGGGAATAGAAAAGAATGCATGTTTCAAATTTAGAACCAAGAAGTGGGTAGTAGTGGCAGGGATCTGAGAGAGGAGGGTGTAAGGGTTGGACACTAGCGGGTGGATGGGGACCACAGAGGAGTAGACAAGGGGAAGGTCTAGAACCAGCCTGTAGGACACGTTAGGTTTCTTAACTGCCAGAATGGGGGTGTTGAAAAGAGAGTGTGTAGGCCTAAGATACCCCTTTAATTATAAATCCTGGATGATGGCTTCTAATCCGAGGAAGGCTGTGGTTGTGAGTGGATATCATGGTTGACTAATATATCTTGAAGGCTCCAGTAAGACAATATGAATAGGACTGCATTTAGCCATAAAGGGTGTAGTTGTGTCCCAAAACTCAGGGTTAACTGGTTTAGATAGTCGTGGGAGAGTGCATGGAGGAGGTGTATCTGCCCCTAGGAACATCATGAGGAAATGAGAGGTAGGAGAGGTGTGGGGTGATATGTGAATGGTGACTTTTAATAGTGAGAGTATGTCCCTTTCCAGAAGGGGAATGGGGCAATGGCTCATAACGAGAAAGGAGTGAGTGAAGGACAAAAGGGATTTTGAGGGAAAATATGTTTACCTCCTACCACGACAATAGGAGTTTTTGAGGGTGTGGTAGAACCCCAATACTCCCTCAAGACCGAAAAAGTGGCACCAGTATCCAAAAGGAAGGTAATGAAGCGTCCATCCACCAGGAAGGTGACCCTAGGTTCTTGATTCTTGATGGTAATAATCTGGAGGGAAGGCCCAGGGCTCCATCATTCCTCCTCTGCCAAGCCCAGGAGAGGCTGGGGTTGCCGGGTGGCTGACCAACCTCCCTTCCGGGTTGTTGGGCAGTCTTCCCCCCAGTGTCTCCTTTGATGGCATGTTGGGCAGGGGTTGTAGGGTGTTCTCGGCGAAGGACAATCCTTACCACATTTGAAGCAAGCTCCAGGGGGTGTCACATTGGGACGGCGTGGTGATGGCCTTCTCTGAATGACCTGGGCCAACATTTGAAATTTGGCATTTTCAGCTCTCTTCCTACGACATTCACTTTCATCCTCTCTACCATGAAAAACCTTTAAAGAGACAGCGAGGATTTCAGTCTGAGGAGTAGCAGGGCCCTGTTCAAGCTTTTTAAGCTTGGCTTTAATGTCAGAGTATTTTTGGGCCAGAACATATGTCATTAAGAGATGACGGCCATCAGGGGTTTCTGGGTCGAGTTATGTGCAGTGTTGAAGGGCCTTGGTTAGTCTATCCAGGAATTCTGAAGGTGTTTCCTCCTTCCTTTGAATGACCTCCTGCACCTTTTTAAAGTTAACAGCATTGTGGGTCGCCTTTTTCAGGCCCGCCAAGAGGCAGGATGTAAAAAGGTCATGAGTCTGTAAGCCTTCAGGGGTGTTGTAATCCCATAGGGTTCCTGCTCTGGGACAGCATGAGAGCCCGTGGGGTGGTCAGGATTGGTCCTATGATTTTCATCAGCATGGGCTTGGGCTAGCTCCCAGACCCATTGCCTTTCCTCGGGGAGAAGTGTATTGGCCAAGAGCATGTATATGGCATGATGAGTGAGGCTATATGCTTGCAGGACCCATTGAAACTCCCAAATGTAAGTGGTGGGTTTAGTGGTGATTGAGCCTAACTTGCTCTCTAGCTGAGTAATGTCTGACCTGGAGAAGGGCACGTGGACTCTGATGACACCCTCGGGACCAGCTACCTCACGAAGGGGTGCGATTGTCTTAGGGGTGGGAAGGAGTCCTTTAGACCTGGTAAAAGGAGGACTGAGAGAGGCAGGCGGAGGACAGGAAGGAGAGGGAGGGGAAGGGAGTGTCTCTTTGGAAGAGGAGGAAGTGGAGCAGGCAGAAGAGGACGGAGGGGAGGGGGATAAAATGGAAGGCTGAGGATCCATGGAATCAGGCAGAGGATGAGGAGGGTATTGCAGAAGAGAAGGGGCAGATGGGGCTGGGGAGAAGGTGGGGGTTCATCTGCTGGGTTGAATGAGGAAGAATCTGTGAAGTCAGAAGTAGAAGTAGGGAAAGAGAGGGGATTGCAAGCAAGGAGGACCTGACGGGGAGGGCAGGAGGAGCAGAGACAAGGTGCTGTGTGGGAAGGCTAATACCTTCAATGCAGGGAATCTCCCTCCACTTTTCCAGACGCTGGCAGTAGTTAAAAAGGTCCCAGGGGAGGTTTGGATCTAAGGAGCCTTCTGGAGGCCAATGATTGCCATTATCCAGTGGATATGGAGGCCAATCTTGAGTACAGAATTTAATTAAAAGTTTGGGCTTGATGTCTGGTGTGAGGGAGAGTGTGGTCAGATTTTTTATTAAACATTTGAGAGGTGAGGCTTCAGGTACAGATGAAGAGGTGCCCATTGTCACAGGGAGAGATGGAAGAGAGAGAGAGAGAGAGAGAGAGAGAGAGAGAGAGAGAGAGAGAATAAGAGTAAGCGAGAGAGACAAAGGGAAAACCCGAGCTGGAACGGCTTCCAGGAAATTCAGGGCGAATGGGGGTCACGTGGGTGTCCCCAAAATGACCAGCTGTCGCGAGGAAATACAGAGGGTACTACCTGGTCGTCACCAGTGAAGTGCGATCTGGAAGACCCAATGGGTTTGGAGCCATGGGCAACCTGACGTCAGGAAAGTTTTCGAACACAGCTGAAGAAGTCAGTAATGAAAACAGAACTCCAGCTCCAGCAGAATGCAGTTCTAGGAAGGGAGTTCAGTTTTCCCTGAGCAGAGAGGCAGCTTCAGCCAGACACAGCAGCCCTGCAGGAAACAGCAAATCTAGCCGGCAGCAGCAGTGGCAGCAAAGGAGGAAAAACCACAGAGCCTCTAGTGTAAACTCAGAACCCTCATGCCCCAAAGGGAAACGGATCACTAGAGGGTCCACTGTGACCAGTAAAGGTCTTGATGGGAGGAATTCCCTCTCCCCTACCGGGCGTCTAGAGTGTGCTGGACGATCAGGGTCACAAAACTAGCGGTAGCCCGAAGGAAGTTGGCGAGCCGGGGTCAGGGGAAGCTTACATACATCAGATCAGTGGTGAGTGCAGGAAGCTGGCGTCTGAAAAGAGCGGACCAGGACGGAGTGTCTGGGCGGAACGGGGGACGGGGCTCTTGTTGGAAAGAGCTCACCCGTATCCTCAAACGGGGCACCAAAATGAAAGAACTCCCCACTCAAAGGCACTTCGCCGGGAGAATTCCAATTTTATTGCAAAAAGCTGTGTGCTTATATAGAACTAAGGAGGAGATGAAAGGACTTAGATAAATGGCAGGCAACCCGTTTATTGGCAAGTTCTTTCAGATATCAGCTCCGGAGCCCAGGAGTTAGTTCTCATTGGGGCTAAGGTTCCCCGCCAGCGAGATTTGAAATTGGCACCAGTGGGAGAGTTCACCCGGCGGGAACTTTTCGCGCCACTTCAGAAAAGAAGAAGGTAGGAAGAAGAAGTCCTTAGGCGCCATGTTGGGGTTTTTCTCTGGGGTATGGCTGCCGTTTATACTTTTTCCAACAATGAGTATACCAGACAGTGCCTTGATTGACTGGTTTTCATTAAAATGGTGTTTAACAGAGATGCCAGAAAGTTGGATCCTGCTGAGTAGTGGGCCTAGAGCAATGGTGGGCAGGTGTGTGATAAAACATCTGTGGTGGGGCCATGTGGATCTGCCATTGGCTTCCAAATGGCTTGTCACTGACATGGTCAAACCAGCAGACCCTTATATGTAAAGGCATCTTGTTATATGGAGAGGATTCAGGACGCTGTTCAAAATCAGGTTGCTATAGTCAAGGGGGCAAGCTATGTGGGATAGAAGCCTGGTTCTTGTATTCTCCAGCAGACCCTGACTCACCACACGTGACAGAACTCCCTCCCGTACTGGGTTCCATTTAAACTCCTTGTATTTCGTGAAGCAAGTACCAAACTTCCAGTGCAGCAGCAAAAAACACCACGAAAATAGAGGATGACCATATGGCTTCACAGTCCACATGGGGAGACATTTAGCCCCCAGGGGCCACAGTTTACCTACAAAGGGAGAATTCAGCAATGCTGCCTCATGTTCATTGGGAAAAAAAGAAACAATGTCCACCAGGTCACATAGATGCAGACCCAGCTTTTATGGTCTCACTAGAAAGGAAGCTAAAGCTCCTGACAACAACATATATTTCAAGTGCCCAACCTCACAGAGAGTTTCCCAAGAAGTCTCTAGGCCAGCAGAATTCCATTTTTGTGGAGTGTTTACCCTGTTCCTTACTTTTGAAAACTCCTCTACCACTTCCAAGATTGTGAACTCCTGATTGTTTTCCATTCCAGATATGTATTCACGGAATTTCTAACTCTTTTCCTCTAATTGTTTCTTACTTGGGGCGAAGGTATTGTCAAGACATTGTTCTGGATAAGAGTGGGAAGATTTTTGTGTAGCACATATTTACATACACATTGGATACATTTTGCAATTTTTCATTCGAAATACTGAAACTCTGACACTAACCCATACCCTACTAGACTCTGACTACTAATACTAATATGATGGAGAAAAATAACCCAAACAGAATAGAAATACAAGCAGTTCAGAGGAGGCATGGTGAATAGTTGGTCTTGCCTTTTCCATGATATAGGGTAGGAGTTATAAATCTTGTCAATTTTTTTCTTGAAATTGTTCTCCATGTGTTTTTAAAGTTAACACACATGTGAATTCCTGTCTCCCATTTTCTGTAGCCAATTCAGCACATGTATTTTTATATGCACATACAAAATCCTACCTGGAATACATGTACATTTTTGTGAGGTGGCTAACTTGGCAGATACAAAGTATGAGAAGAAATCACTCCTCCTAAATGCTTTTGGAACTGAAAATTCAAACTATGAGTGAGCTTTTTAGTTGAGCAACATTATACATAAATCCATGTTCAGTAAAATTAATATTTTTGGATCTGTGGATGATATATATTTCATGATGAATTTTGATTGGCATATATTTTCTACTTTCCAATGTATTTGTGTGTGTGTATATATATATATACACTCTAGATTTTTCAAAATATGAAATACATGTGTCTTATTATACACTCCCTAAATTCACTAATGTTCATGTATGTGGTTTTATAATCAACTTTTCATAAGATTATTTTCAGAAACATTCATCCACCTGAAATACATATTTGTTTTCTAGTACTGAAAACTTACTTCAGTGAATGGTGCAAACAAATCCTTATATTTCTACAGTAACTGACCCACTTTAACATCAATGCTACTAGATTCCTATGGGACATGATGTGTATTTTGACGTTCAATTTTATTCAACACTGGTACATTTCTATTTCTTCAGTTTTTGTACATCATAAAATGTACATTTCATCCACAAGTTCACAAATTTAAAGACATTTGTAACACATTCAATCACTTCCTGCTTCAGAACACATATATTCCTACTTGTTTTTGACTGCTCATTTCATGAGACTTCTTTCCAAATACATTATTTTCGATTTCCATAATCAATTTTGAAGCAAAACTCACACAGAATTTATGATAAACTACAACCCTAATATTACCATTAGATGTATAACTGGTTGGAATGAATGTATGTATATCAATATAAGATTTGCTATGTATTTTGAGATATAAATTTATTCCAATTTGTAAAGTTGGAACAAGTTATATTATTTATTCACAGTATGGTCTATTCAATCATTCTCTCTATATTCATACACACATGGTACACCTATTTGTGCCCCCAATACTAATTTATACCTCTTCAAAATATTGCTCCCAGAAATGGTGCAAGAAATACTCATGTCACCTGATCTACATATACATTTTATCACAGTAATATTCTGGCAAGAAAATGCAAAGTCACACTTACGATTGTACCAAAGCCTAAATGGAATATGAGTATGGATTATAAAAATCACCCGTGTCCAGGTTGGCTAATGCTCTCAAATGTCAATCCTATTGGTGACTACATATGTGTTTCTTCCTAAGATTATATATTCAACTTCAAGCCTGCTGAAAATGTCTAATCCAATCAATCACTTTATCATTTGCCTGATTTCCTATGTCTCTATTGATATCTGCTTTCCTACATATTTTCCCCAATTCATCATTGTGACCAACTCTTCACATGTGCTGACATTTACATTTTCTCTCTACCTGAAACCCTATTGCTAAAGAACTTTTTTTTCAAATCCTATACTCACTCTTTTTTTCTAATTCTACCAACTATCTTCCTAATCCTACCAACTATCCTTTTTAGACTGGATGTTCTCTTCGACATTCAATCATCCAAGTACAAGGTCCTATACCATTGTGTATAGATTTATCTGAGACACATGTGCAGAACATAATTCAAAGCTAAGTATCCCAATCAAGGATCCAATGCCCTTCTGGGCTGCAAATCTTACCTAGATTTCTGTTTTCATACATATATTTCACCTCTATATATACTTACAAATATCGCAGGTTCCCAATACCATTATTCATCCAGCAGAATGATTCCTAACCCAAATCAAACATGTTATTAACCCTAACCATACTCTTTGCCCTCCATCTAACTTTACAGAAGAGCAGGGACAGAGTTGGTCTTACAATACAGGAACATAAGAGACCTTCCACCTGCTGAGAACCTCAAAGGTCCATGCAGAAATGAACCCTGGGGAAGATAGAGGAAGCTATGAAGGACCTTAGAGAGCAAAAGTCATCTTCCACGACAAACAACCTGGTCAGGATGAATGGGTGTGTCTGAAGCAATCTCTCTCTTCTTAATGTAGAGAAGATGGACCAAACCAGGCCTGTGTGGAGAGCTGCTTCCGGGTGCTATGTTTGATATACCATTCTAACTTGTGAAAGTGTCACAGGAAGTAGGGGCAGCCTCCATCTATTGGGACACTTGGAAGCAAATGTTAGGAAAAAGTGATTGCCTAGGCAGTGACCTCATTCAGTTCCAGAAGGAAGTGACCTACATCACTTTCTTGGTGATGGAACTCTCTGAACTTGGGATCCGAAAAGCCAGGCACCCAGAGGCAGTCCCAGTCCCAGTCCCAGTGGTCTCACATGATTGGATTTACCAAGGACAGAGTCAGTCTTTCTTGGTAACTACTGATGTGAAGATGGCCAAATGCCAAGAGAGCTCTGAAGAGGGGCCTTTCCTGAGAAAGCAGGTAGTGGCTCACCACTGGCACCTGACAACTTCACATTGTTTTCAAGGAGACCAGATCTGAGATAGGATAGCCCATTTTGGGGGAACATAGTATGGCCCATCAGTCAGAGGACACTCCGGATAGTTACAGACCTACTTGGGGGAAGGCGGTGACTTTGTGGGTGTGCGTGTGAGTCTGTGGTTTTTTCTCATGATCTGGGAATAGGTAGGAAAGTCGCTTTGTTTGGTTTGGATTGGATCGTTTCTAGTAAGTCTTTTGATAAGGCGAGTGTTTTTATGTCTGTTTATCCCACTGTGTCTGTGGTTGTAGATATTAGAAAAAAGAATGCATCAATGGATGTTTCCTGTCTTGTAGAAAGCTTCACAGCATTCATCCTGCCCAATTTATATATGGACTGTGGCTTGCCTTATAGATGGGCAACAACTACTATCTTCCTAAGTTCCTGTTTTCTTCTTGAATTCGGGCCACTCTCCAGTATAGGCTCATGGTTTGGTGTCCACAATATGTACCACCTCCAGGCTCTGTGACATGGCCACGTACTGGATAGCTGAAGGGAATGGGATCATCTCAGAAAACTCAGATATCATTCGAGAAACCCTGCTTTGGGCCATTTGCTTACCTATTGTTCTGTTGCCCTGAATGTCAGAAACGTCTTTGTCTCAGTCCACCCCTTTGTGAAGCCTTAAAAAATGGTTTTCAATGGAAATTAATGGGCATCACCTGTAGCTCTTTGCTTAATTGCTTTGGAAAGGGATGTGTCTGCATCAGACTCGTGGCAATGTGTGAGGCTGTTGCATAGATTCTCAGAACCTGATGGATCTAAAGAAAGATTACATGTGTGCTTCCAAAACCAAAATGGCCAAAAAAGCAGTCATTGTGGACGAAGTCTCTCGCCTTCCTCTGTAAGGTTCCTGACCTCCATCAATTGAAAATAGGGATCCTTTGTGTCAAATGAGTTCTTCAAACCCTGCAGAAGATAGCCAATAGGTGCTTGGGTTTTCTCATGATTCCAATTCACATAAAGAATATACACCCGAGAGTCAGGAGGCCTCAAATTCGGGAAGCAGAGCAGTATTTATGGCAGGCCTATTTGATCACTCCTGGTTCTCAGGAAGGGTGTCCAGGCAACCCTGACTTTAGGCAAATGAGGGGCAAGGGAGGTTATTTTGTACATTGTCTTGGACTGATCCCCTCATGGAAACCTCGAACCACAGGTTATGATGAGTGTCTATATGGAAGAAGATGAGGGCCTTGTGGGAGTGCTTTGGTTTTAATTGTGGTCATTTGTGTGGCGGTTGGAAGTGATGACTGGGTCTACCTGGGCTTGAACTCTGGTGTGATTCCCCTTAAAGTCTGAGTTCTGGAACTGATCTCAGAGAAATATTGCCATGAACTGTGTTCAGATTTTAGGAGGCCACGCATGGGATTCGCCCTTGGAAACTGAGATCAAGGACAGGGTGGCTTTCCACAGAGCCTTGGAATCTCAGCTAGGATATCACATGATTTTATTCTGAAAGATTTGGCAGCCATAGTTGAGAATCAGAACACCCTTGGACGTCACATTGAAGACCTCAATGGGCCTGGCTTCATGCGACCTTTTGAAGACTCTATGGGAAGACTTGCCTGTGAGAGTTCTCCAGAGCTTTCATTGAAATGAGCTTCCTCACCATTTAATGGTTCCTGAATGAACTGAAACCCACAGTGTCTCCAACTTCATCCATGAAAAATGGCTAGATAAATACAATGAAATTTTTGAAATTCCAATAATCAGGTGGCACTAGAGAACCTTTGGATGTCTTGTTGCTGATCATTAGTGTACAAGAGAATGCCATGATTGACCGAGTTTCATGAAAATGGTGTGAACAAAGATGCCAGTAAGTTGGAGCCTGCTGAGTAGTGGGCCTATTGCAGTGGTGGGCAGGTGTGTGATAATACATCTGTGGTGTGGCCATGAGGATTTGCCATTGCCTTCCAAATGGCTTGTGACTGACATTGTGCATCCAGCAGAACCTTCTATGTAAAGGCATCTTGTTACATGGAGAGGTTCCAGGGCAAAGTTCAGAGTCAGATTTCTATGTACAAGGGGGCAAGCTCTGTGAGATATAACCTGGTTGTTGCATTCTCCTGCAGACCCTGACCCACCACAAGTGACAGAACTCCCTCCAAAACTGGGTCCCAGTTGAACTCTTTGTATTTCATGAAGCAAATACCAAACTCCCAGTGCAGCAGCACGAAACACCACGAAAAGTGGAGGATGAAAAAATGGCTTCACAGTCCACACGGGGAGACACTTAGCACCCAGTGGCCACAGTTTACCTACAAAGAGAAAATTCAGCACTGCTGCCTTATGTTCATTAGAATACAAGAAACCATGTCCTCCAGGTCACATAGATTCAAACCCATCTTTGATGGTCTCACTAGAAAGGAAGCTAAAGCTCCTTACAACAACATATATTTCAAGTGCCCAACCTCAGAGGAAGTTCCTCAAGAAGTCTTTAGGCCGTCAGAGCTCCATGTTTTTGGAGTGTTAATTGTTAGACCACGACACAAGAAAAGACCACTGACTCTAATTAAAATCATATTAAATTAATCTTATTATTTCTACCTTTCATGCTGCCTCCCCTCCCAAAACAGCCGGAACAAGACAGCAACCCCAGCTTTCCTACAGCCCAGCTTTATAGCCCAGAAAGTTACACAAAAGGGGTGTTACAGATAACAGAACTCTGACAAGCATCACACTAATGGTAGTTTAGGTTTTTTTTTTTGCTGTCCCTACATCAGAATTCAGAGGACCATTAGAGCCTCAGAGAGGGATGTTGTCTGGCCAGAGAAGGCAAATATTTATGATGTGTCACTAAAGTTTCAGAGAGGGCTGCTATCTGGTCAGAGAGCCGGGCATGCGTGAGTTCAAGGCACGGGCAGGCATTTCAAGCAGGTTCAGAATTTGCAGTAATTTATGGTAAAGCCAAAATTACCTTTTCATGGCTTTGTGGCAAGATGGCTCTCAATTTTAATAAAAGATCAGGTTGGGTCTATCATTTCCCCCTTTTCTCTGTGTCCCTTTCAAATCTTTAATAGATTAGGGGAAGAGCACTGAGGAAATTTTAATTCCTCAGGTAAGATTCTCCAAATTTTTAGAACTTACCCAAAACCGATCTCCCTGATTTTACCAGACTTCATTAATTACTTATATTGATAGTCTACTTATCTTTCTCTCCATTGTTGTAAGAAGAGTGGCGTCAATCATTATTTCTTCTTCTGACCTGAGACAGGGTGAAGTGAGTGAGCATGGCGTGAGGGACATGAGTTGCCTTTTATAAGTCAGTTGGGGGACATGAGTTGCCTTTTAGAAGTCATTTCGGATTGAAGTCTGGTTGGGGAAGAACAGGTTGTAAAGTCATCTGGGGATGGGTTCTTCTATGAGAGAAACAAAAACCATGAGTACTGAATAAATGTTGCAGCAGCCGGAACATGTTAGTGTATAGAAGTTCCCTCACCAGTCTTTAATATCCCCAGTTATCAGGACTATCAAATTAATATTTAACTTTTAGTGTTACAGTTGTTCTTCCCCATAAGATACAGTTTAACAATGTAATGTCATCTGATCTTGTAAAATCCTTTTTCTAGTATGACCTCTGCGTCTAATAGAGAAACCTTTAATTCTGTTACTCAGGGCTGGATAATCGTACTAGCAAACACCAAGCCTACCTGTGTTGGTTAGGAATATCTGCAGGCCTTAAATTAAAAATTTCTGCCTCTGGCAGCTCTTCTTGATAGTCTCTTTTTATAAGTATCAGGCATTCCTGTCTGAGAATCCTTCTTTGTAGCCTCCAGTCTTACTTATTTTGGGAGGCTAAAATAAAGTGCATACCTTAAAATATTATTATTATTATTATTATTATTATTATTATTATTATTATTATTATTTAAAATGCCCAGGAATGGCTGAATTTTCGTCTTAACTGTCTTTCCAAAGTGTTTAAGATGAAGCAGTCAAACGGACTTTTGTTTCTATCTATTGTTAACAGTCAGCTGAGCTTTATGGGAGTCAATTCTGGAAAAATGAGAGCACATTTTCAATTCTGCTAGTGCCATTTGCGCTAGGTGGGTCCAGGTCTTGCTTGACCATTTATCTTCCCTCAGAAGCATCAGGGATATCTCCTTTCTCTGATGACTGTCCTCTTCATAACAAATGCACTGATTGGCTTTCTGTTCTCCAGTGGTCTCATTAATCTCCCTGATCAGGAGGTTATGTGGCTCAGAGTTGCAAAGCTCTTTAGAGAAGTCCCCTGTTCCCTGGATTCAGATTGACTCAGAGGGTAAGAGCCAAATATTGGTTTTCTTGGCCCTTTTCATTTAACTTTAATTTTAAATCCTAATCTTAAACATCCAGCAAATTAATTTTAACAGCCTTATATTAAGAGTACTGGACTTTAATGTCTATAACTTTATAATTATCTTTTTATTAATTGGGATCTGTATTATTCTGTCTGTATTGTAGGTGATGACTTATTATCTTGAATAAACCCATGTTGTGTTCTTAAAGCAACACATTTGTAAAACACTAACAGGGAATCTTTAGAGAACTTATAAGAAAATTTCAACTAAAATTAACAAAAGTAAAAATACTTAGTTCGTGTAATAGCTACCCTAAATTTTTTGGCTGAGTATTACATTATATCCCCTGTTTGAGATCCTAGGAATCTTGACATTTTTTATGTTTTTAACATAACTTTAAAGAAATATTATCTGACGTACTTGTTTCATAGTCATTCTCACATATAGTAAGATGGGACACACAGCCTTATCTCAGGTAAGGCAGGGCTCTTTATAAATCTTAAGCATTTTAGTTCTAAAGCTGATCTTTATTTTTTTTTTTTGTTTGGGGGTCTGGGAAGATCTACTCCTTAAGAAACTAATAGTTCATACTCAGGATTGGTTTTTGGTAGGAAAATTATGATAAACATGGATTATTAGAATTACTTTATAATTTGGAAGGGTTTCTAGAAAACAGTATACCAGATCTGTAAGTTTCTATGTGAGGAGCCTCTAGGTCATTGTGGTGTTTGTGAACTTCCATTTTAGTGTACTGTGGCCAAGGTCAAAATGTACAGACAGTGAAGGTGTAACCCATCAATTCATCTTCAGACACTTGCAAAATAGTTCCCAATTTCAGGTTTGGCTTTATGAGCAAGTGAATGTGCAGGTTGAGGGCTCAATCATTGGTTTTAAGAAGTATATGAACCTCTCATCAGATGATGCAGAAGAAATTGATTTAAAACAAAGTAAAGAACAGAACTGGGTCACTGTGTACCAAAAGGAGATAATATTACTCTGCTACCAAGTGTCTCTAACTAGAAATGATCAATGAAGTCATGAATTATTGAGAAGGCAGTTTTGTTTTTTTAGGTGTTTTTGTTTAGGAGTATAATCCTAAAGTATTTGTTTATATTGCTTTGATTACCCTTTTGTTATTACCAGATGACAATAATGGTATGGGGTTGTTTTTATTAAAAAGTAAAAATTAAAAGCAACATTGACAAAGTTTACATAAATTGTTTGTGGTCTCATGAACATTAGCTAACACCATATGATATCACATTTAAAACATGAATTAAAGAAAGCCTGAAAGTTTTCAACTTTTACATAGATTAGGCTCTCATTAACTTAAAAATACATTTAAATTGTTCCACAATGTAAAAAGTAACATAAAACTTTACATATCTTATTGATAACAGGTAAATAAATCTCCAATATATTTTTTTACCATACAACTTCAGAACACGAGCTTGATATAATGCTCTTTTAAAGTTTCTACCTTACAGACTTGCATACCTGTAAGATATGAAAACATTAATAGCATCACAATTACATTGATGTTTCTACATTAACCAAGTTTAGCTTTTAAAGAAATGGCAGTACAATGCTCTAAAATAACAGTTCTGATTTAATAAGTTTTTTAATTTTTATGGTTCCTTGCTCTAGAAAAAATAAAACTTAATAAACACAATGTTATGGGTAAACTTATGTTTCAAAAAATTTTTGTCTCATTAACACATGACTGATTTTTAAAACCTTATATAGAGTTTAGTAAAAACTTATACAGACCTTAGTAAATGAATCAGATTTCTAACAAAAGTACTCACGAATGAGTAATCCCATATCAAATTTACTTTACTTATTTATCAAAATATTAGAGAAATGTATTGAACAGTGTAAACCATTTTTATGTTGAAGAAAATGTTCTAGAACCAAGGCACATTAGACGTTTTGTAGATATTAATATTTTATTAGATTTTTGAACACCTAGAAAAATTTGTAAGCTTAAATTTAAAAACATTTATTTTTATCTGTTTATCCGATTTAAATTGAAACATTTAAACCACGTGAACTAAAGATCTTTGGATCCACTTTTTAAAATTTGTTTATATGAGCACTTTTTTTAATGAGCGCTCCTTATATATGTTAATTTGTGTATCATATATATGATATACGGATATATGTCTATATAGACAGACAACACATAACAAAATTGTGCACATATAATAATAGTAAAGGCCTTGTAGTTTTTCACAGGTTAAATATCTATTGCAATGTTTCAAAAAGTCCACAGTTGGTCAAAGATAGAACTGATCAGAAAAACATTAACCTAGGTCTGTATGCTCAGAATCATGAGCTCAAAAATAATAAAGTATCTAAGGAAAACAATAAGAGTCCTAGAAAAAATGACTGGCCAGTAATTAGTAAATACCATACAATTTACTTTTTTTTTCCGTTAGGCATCAAATCAGTCTCCTACTAAGCTTGCAGCCTTTTTTCATTTGCATTTCAACATGAGTCATGGCTGAGGTCTGGAAGGAGCAGGAAAAAAAATGCTATTCTGAGCAGACACCTCAGGCCTAAGGCATATTAACCATAATTTTCCAGTTGGGGTGTTGAAAATTATGATACAAGTTCAAGATACAATTCACAAAATTTTATGTCTTTACATCTTATTTTGTCAACAGATACCATACTATGGTTTACTATCCTTGTCCAAATTAATGCACTGGTACACACAGTGACATTTTCTCTGGCTACCGAATTCAAAATTGGTTAAAAAAAAAAAAAAGTGAATGATTGGGAAGTTACTTGCCAACTTGGAAGTAGAGTTCTTCAGTTTTCCATCCTAAGTATTTAAGTTCTCTGGCATGAATTACCTCAAATCTTAAACTAAACAATGACCTAAACCCGACTTTTAACTGCAAGATTGTGCAATGCTTCAAAAACCCATTCAGATACCAGTTTTTTTATGATAAAACATCATCATTTAGACACACATTCAGCTAAGATCATTCCCAAGAAAAAATTTATAATATCAACACATTATTGCACATGTCTTAAAGGACCAGAAACAAAGACACAAGACAGACAGAAAGGAGGTAGAGACTATGGTTGTCAGACAGAATCCTTTAAACCAGAGCAGATAAGAGAAAAAATCTACTACACCAGTGGCACCCAGGGGGGGACCAGATGTTTTAACAGAGGGGCAACCTGAAATGTAAAATAAAGTGTCTATATGGTGACTTTACTGAATTTAGTGTCCCCTTTTTCTTTTTCTCTTTTTTAACAAGACAGAGGTGGCATAATACTTACAGTGCACGGAAGGAAGGAGGGTATTCCCTGAATCAACAGAGCTTTGGCAGCTGCTGGGGGTCCCTCAGTCCCTCCTTTTACTTACAGGATTAGCTCCTCTGGTTCAGTTCCACCCCAAGCAAGCTCCATCTCCTAACATTTCAGTAGACAGCTCTCACAAAGTTCTGGGGCGGAGGGGGGGTACCAATATGTAACTTAAAGTTCGGTTCCTGACCTAGAAGCCAATTTATACCAATTAAATAATGAGGAATGGGTTCTGAGAAAAAGAGAAGGGGAGGCTAATTGCTTTGCTAACAAAGGAGAAACACAGGGGACTCTGCCAAATGTTGTGACTCTATTGATCTGGAGGGACAAGGGGTTTTAAAGGAGTTTCACTTGTTAACCTGGGAGATACTCAGTTCTTAGGTCCCCAGCAGGCATTGCCCTCTGCAATGGTTGTGCTCCAGGCAGCCAGCTAGGGGCTTCTATCATCCTGCTAAACAAAGGGGGGTAAAGTTCATCGCAGTTCCTTAAAACACAGTTCAAACGGGTGTCAGGCTTACTCTCTTTATTACCCATTTTCACGTCCAATATCCTTAAGTTTTTACAACCAAAATCACACAACAAAATGAACAAAAGCAAACAAACAAACAAAAAAAAATAGAACGGAGAACAAAACACACCACACACACACAAAAAGAAAAACAGAAACCCGGCGCCTAAACAGAAAAACAGTGGTACAGTGCAACATCTTGCTAAAGCTCCAGGGTAGGAGCGCGTGCGTGCCCGTCGGCACCTCTCTACACTTCCAGAGGAATTTCCTACAGAACAGAACAGAGGACAGAACGATTCTTGTTACTGTCCTGGACAGGAGTATATGTGAGCCTCCCCAGGCCACATCTCTGTCATCAGAAGAGATCTCCCTTAACCGGATATCAGATGTTATAAAGGCGCCACTTACCTAAGGAGGCCTCCTCCATCAGGTGCTTGCTAATAGTTTTAGTGCAGAGGTTCACTGCAATGCTCCCGGGACTAAAGGCTCTCTTTCTAATATAGAGAAGATGGACCATACCAGGCCTGAGTGGAGAGCTGTTCCTTGGTGCCTATGGTTGATATACCATCCTAATTGGCAAAAGTGCCACAGAATGTAGGGTCAGCCTCCTTTTCATGGTACTCTTGGAAGCAACTGTTTGGACAAAGTGGTTGCCAAGGCAGTGACCTCATTCAGTTCCTGAAGGATGCGACCTCACCTCACTTCCTTGGTAATGGAACTCTCTGAACTTGGGATCCAGGAAGCCAGGCACACAGAGCCAATCCCAGTCCCAGTCCTAGTGGTCTCACTTGCTTCGATTTAGCAAGGACAGAGTCAGTCTTTCTTGGTACCTACTGATGTGAGGATGGCCAAATGCCAGGAAAACTCTGAAGAGGGGCCTTTTTTGAAAAAGCAGGTAGTGGCTCACAGCTGGCTCCTGACCACTTCACAGAGTTGGACAAGGAGACCAGATCTGAAACAGGACAGGCCATATCGGGGGAACACAGTATGACCCAGCAGTCAGAGGACACTCTGGAGAGTGAGAGACCTACTTGGGGGAAGGAGGTGACTTTGTGGGTGTGGATGTGTGTTTGTGGTTTTGTCTCATGTTCAGAGAATAGGTAGGAAAGTCGGTTTGTTTGGTTTGGAGTAAACTGTTTCTAGTAAGTTGTTGGACAAGGTGAGTGTTTCTATGTCTGTGTATCCCACTGTGTCCGTGGTTGTAGACATTAGAAAAGAGAATGCATCAATGGATGTTTCCTGTCTATTAGAAAGCTTCCCAGCATTCATCCTGCCCAATTAATGAATACTCTAGGGCTTGCCTTATCAATGGGCAACACCGGCTATCTTCCTAAGTTCCTGTTTTCTTCCTGAATTCTGGCCACTCTCCAGAATAGACTCATGCTTTTGTGTCCACGATATGTAGCACCTCCAAGCACCGTGACATGGACATGTACTGGATAGCTGAAGGAATTGGCAAGAATCTCAGAAAACTCAGATACCAGTGTGACCAGGATAGTCTCAGTGGAGAAACCCTGCAATTGGCCTTTTTATTACCTATTGTTCTGTTGCCCTGAATGTCAGGAAGGTCTTTGCCTGAGGCCACGCCTTCGAGATTCCTGAAGAAAAGAGTTTTCAAACGGAAATGAATGGGCATCACCTGTGGCTGTTTGCTTAATTCCTTTGGAAAGGGATGTGTCTGAATCTGCCCTTTGGCCCTGTGTGAGCCTAGAGCTTAGATTCTCAGCACCTGATGGATCGTAAGAAAGATCCCATGTGTGGATCCAAATCAAAATGGCCAAAAATCAGTCATTGTGGATGAAGTCTCTCGCATTCCTCCATAAGGTTCTTAACCTCCCTCAAGTGAGAATAGGGATCCAATGGGTCAAATGAGTTATTCAAAGCCCTGCAGATGCTAGCCCATAGGTTCTTGGGTTTTCTTATGAATCCAATTCAAATAAAGAATCTAAACCGACAGTCAGTAGGCCTCAAATTGGAGAACAGAGCTGTGTTAATGGCAGGCATATTTGATCACTCCTGGTTCACAGGAAGGGTTTCCAGGCCACCCTGACTTTTGGTAAATGAGGGGAAAGGGAGCTTACTTGGGACACTGTCTTGTGCTGCACCTCTCATGGAATCCTCCTGCCAGAAGTTATGATGAGTGTCTATATGGAAGAAGATGAGTGTCATGTGAGAGTGTTTTGGTTTTAACTGCGGTCATTTGTGTGGAAGTTGGAAGAGATAACTGGGTCCAACTTGGCTTGCACTTTGGTGTGATTCCCCTTAGAGACTGTGTTTTGGAACTGACCTCCGAGAAGGTACAAGGTCCTATGACATTGTATATCCATATTTCTGGGACATCTCTACAGAACATAATTCAATGCTAAGTATACCAATCAAGGGCCAAATGAACTTCTGGACTTCAAATCTTAACTAGATTTCTGTTTTCATATTTATATTGAAAGGTTAATAAAATAGATACTTGTCATTTCCTGTTTTTCTGTATGCTTAACAAAACACCATTGAAATCTTGAGAACTGTTTACTATTCTTGTTCCCAGAATGTGCTGTCCCAAACTGCCAAACTGCAGAATGTACTCCGTCAACCAGTTGCTCGCAAACTGACACTCGACATTACCCATCAATAAATTTCTCTCCCTGCCCTCTCCAAGAAAAATATATAACCATTTCTTAAGCTGTTCTCAGGGCTCTCTGCTCTGTTCAAGTGATCTCTGAGCCCTTCATGCCGGACTCCCAATAAACCCTTTGCTGTTGCATGAGACAGTCTCTTAGTGGTCTCTGCCGCAGATGCTCGCCCAACCTTTACATCTGGTGGCCCTAGCAAGATCCAGAAGCTGCAGACAAAATACCCCCAACGGGCTCCTCTGGGGGTAAATAAGGCCCATCTTTCTCGTTTCAGGCTTCAGGTTAGGGTATGGCAAAACGGCTATTGGTAAAGAGCGTGAGCTCTCTCCCATGGTGGCTGACACACATGTCACAGAGCCACAGGCCATGTCCCTGGGGGATAGACTCGGAAAATCGTGGAACAATAGTCTCCTCGACTCAGTGATATTTTGTTTCTGATTCGATATTGCCAGCCCTTCAGGTTTTGCCGACTAGTCAGTCCTGGTCTCAGTATTGGACGTCCATTGCCTGTCTTTATTGTCTTGTCTTGTCTGTGTTGTGTGTCGTTCCTTTCGGTGTCTGTGTATATTTCATTATGGGACAGATCATTTCAATGCCTCTGTCCCTGACCCTTAATCACTGGACCAAAATCTGCTTAAGGGCTCAGAATCTTTCTTTTTCAGTAAAACGCCAGACCTGGCAGATTCTGTGTCTCAGAATGACTCACCATTGCAGTCGGATGGCTCCTAGAAGGATCTTTCAACTTCGCACTTATTTGAAAAGTCCGAGATATTGTCTTTCAGCAGGTGCCACATAGACATCCAGATCAACAGCCATATATCTTAACTTGTCAGTACCTCTACAAATCTCCTCCTCCATGGGTCAAGCCTTTCCTTGTCCCTGCACCTGCTCCTACTCCTTCCCCCACGATTCTATCTCAACCTCTCTGCTCCTCCTCCTCCACCCTCTGTTCTCCCTGAGTCTCAAGACTCTACTGGACTCACCACCCCCTCCTTATCATCTGCCCTCGTCTCCCAACCCCTAACACCCTCTAAGTGATTCCCCTTCTGCTGACTCAGCCTCTCCACCATTCGAGGAAGCTAGGCTGGCCCAGCGTCATCCAGATGACTGTCCCGCGGCACACACAGCCCCTCCTTCCCTGGAGAAAGCTGGCCCGGCTAAAAGAACTCAGAGAACTCACCGACGTTTTCACACCTGCCTACTTGAGGTGACTGCCAACACCACCTAGCGACTCTCTTCATGACAGAGCAATGAGAGAAAAATCTCCTGGAATGTAGAAAAAAATATCCTCAGACCTGATGGGCGACCAACACAACTTCCCAACATAATCAAAACTGGCTTCTCCTTAAACCCACCCAACTGGGACCCCAAAACCTTTGAAGATAGGGAGCATCTGTTCAATTATTGCCAGGCTCTAACAGCGGGTCTCCAAGTGGCCGCTGGGTGACCAACTAATTTGGCCATGGTAAGAGAAATTATTCAAAGGCCTGATGAATCTCCATTTATGTTTCTAGAAAGAATCATGGAGGCATATAAGAGATATACTCCTTTCGATCCTCAGGCAGCAGATTAAAAAGCATCTGTCACGATGGCCTTAAATGAGCAAGCTGCCATGGATATTAAAAAAAAATTAAAAGAGAGATTATGTCAAAGAAGCCAAGAAAGTATACTATAAGAGAGAAACAGGGAGAAAGAAAGGGAGCAAAGGGAGGATGAGAGAACCAAAAGAGAGACTAAGGCATTGACTAAGGTCCTGATCACAACAAGAAAGAGGCCAGAAATTAAGACATAGGGTGACAGGAAGGGCCCATGCCAGAGGCCACCCCTGGCCTCAGATCAGTGTGCCTACTCTAAAGAAAAAGGATACTGGGCCATAGAGTTCCCTATAAAGAGACAGCCACGCCAGCTGGCCATTCTGACTCTGGAGGATGACTAAGAAAGTCAGGGGTCAGAACCCATCCCCTAGCTCAGGGTAACTTTTGAAGTGGAGGGGACTCCAGTAAACTTTGAAGTGAATACAGGAGCAGTATACTCAGCCCTTAAGGCCCCATTGGGCCCTCTATCAAATAAAAGGTCTCTAGTTCAAAGGGATGATGACAGTAAATATCAGGCTTAGACAACTAAGAGGACCATGGACCTGGGGAAAGGAAAAATCCATCACTCCTTCCTAGGAATCCCAGAATGCCTGGACCCATTGATGGGCAGAGATCTGCTCATCAAGCTCCGGGCCAAAATAACTTTTAACCATGAAGGCCCCCAAATGAAATTTCTAAATACTTCAGCAAAAACTCCTATAGTCACGGCTTTAACTATATTAGTAGAAGATGAACATCCACCATTCACATGCCCCAAGTCTGATCAAACAGGCAAGCTACCCCAAAAATGGATAACAGATTACCCAGATGCCTGGGCAAAAACTGCTGGGTTAGGCCTGGCCGTGAAACAATCTCCAATAACAGTGGAGTTAAAAACCTCAGTCTCCCCAGTCAATGTCAAATAATATCCTCTAAGCAAAAAAACCAAAGGTGGGATAAGGCCCCATATTCAGAAATATCTGGCATTAGGGGTCCTAAGGCCCTGTCAATCGGCCTGGAACACTCCCCTGCTACTAGAAAAAAAAAGCCAGGGACCGGGAACTATCGCCCCATTAAAGAGCTAAGAGAGATCAACAAAAGAGGGCAGGACATTCACCCCACGGTACCTAATCCGTACAATCTGCTTAGCACTCTGAACCCTGAGGGGAAATTATATACTGTTCTGAACTTAAAAGATGCTTTCTTTTGCTTGCCTCTGCATAAAGATAGTCAGTTGCTGTTTGCTTTCGGGTGGGTAGACCCAGAAACCAAAACGTCTGGTCAACTAACTTGGACTAGACTCCCACAGGGGTTCAAAAACTCCCCCACTCTCTTTGATGAAGCCCTCCACAGAGATCTCAACAACTTCAGAACTACGCACCCTGAATTTACCCAGCTTCAATACGTGGATGTCCTGCTACTGGCAGCCAACACCAAGGAAAACTGTGAGTCTGGGACCCAAGCACTATTATATGAGCTTGCTCAACTCGGGTATAGAGTTTCGACCAAAAAGGCCAAAATTTGCTAGCATGAAGTAATCTTCCTGGGCTATTCCCTTAGGGGCAGTAAACGATGGCTCACTGAGCCCAGAAAACAAACCATTATGTAGATACCACCCCCATCTTACAGCAGACAACTCAGAGAATTTCTTGGGACTGCTGGCTTTTGCAGGTTATGGATGCCTGGGTTTGCGTCCTTAGCTGCTCCATTATACCCGCTGTTAAAGGAAGATGCCCAATTCCAATGAAACCCTGAGGACCAGGAAGTTTTTGATAACATCTAAGGACACTGACACTGAACGCCTCAATTTCACTGAGCTCAGCCTGCAATTAGAGCAAGCCCTACACTACGTTAAAAATGTACATCAACTCACTCACCTTGGTTCAAAGAAACTGCAGGCATTACTGTAAGATTAAGAACAGAGTTTTCCACTAACCAACTCACAGTGAAAGGAAATAACTGAACGGGTAACAAAAGCCTGTCGGGTCCGTCAATTGGGTAATGCTTACCCTTCCAAGTTTCCTAGAGGAAAGCACCTATGAGGAACCAGACCAGGACAATTCTGGGAAGTGGACATTACTAAAATTAAGCCAGCAAGGTATGGATTTAAATATCTCCTAGTCTTTGTAGATACATTTTCAGGATGGATTGAAGCCTTACACACACACACAAAAAAAAAAAAAAAAAAAAAAACGGCGCAAATGGTTTTCAAGAAGATCCTGAAAGATATTTTTCCAAGATACGATCTGCCTAATGGACTGATAATGGACTGGTTTTCATGGCCCAGGTAAGTCAGGTGTTAACCAGGACCCTGTGGATTAATTGGAAGTTACATTATGCTTATATACCCCAGAACTCAGGACAGGTAGAAAAAATAAATAGAACCATTAAAGAGACCTTAACGGCCCCCTTAGGGACCTGGTGACTATCTCTCCACCCAGACATTTTTCAGCTCAGTATAGGTCTTTCCTATTGAGACATGCCTGATGAAGAGGATCTCACTAAAATTCCATTAAATCCCTTCCGTACCATAGATAATTGAAACAAACATTATGGATGCAGGGACACGCGAGCCAGATGCAGGTTGGCTAGCCTATATTACTATGTATGCCCGGCAGACTATCAAAGCGACAAACAGCCATGGCTGTGTGGGGGAAAAGCCGACTTCTTGTGTAAGTCATGGGGATGTGAGCATACAGGGACTGCCTGGTGGAACCCAAACTCCTCATCAAATTCAGTACACAGCATTGGCCATATTACCAATTAGACAACCAAAAACTATGGCCCCCAGAGGGTTCTCTAGATCCTCAAATTCTGCATGACATTTTTAACTTCGGCAAGTGCTCAAAAGGGGGAAATTCCCCTATGTGGAATCCTTTTTCCTCCTTCACTCACATCCTGTACTATGCTTCCCCAATAGTTCCTCACCCTCAGCCTTCTGCTCTAGACTCTCTGCTTTCACTCCCACCTCAGCAACCTGATTTCTCCCCTCCAATTACTAGATCAAAAACCCAAACCTCCGCTGGATCTCAGAACATTGCCCCCTTGCTGAGGAAGCAGGTACCGAGGTACCCCTCCACCCACTCCTCTCTTTTCCTGTCAGTGTCTGCACTAGGTCCCACCAAGTCCTCTAGCAAGCTTAGCCAAAGCTCAAACCAGCTGAGAAGAGCCCTCAGACCCCTATCCAAGATGTAATGAAAATGACCTTTAAAGTTGATTTGTCATCACTGAAAACAGGTTTCTAAGAATTTAAAGTCCCTCACAGGCTTTTTGGAATACTCACTCCCGTCTTCCCCTCTGCTCTACCTGTTCTACTGCTCAAGTTTTTGTTCTAGGAAAATCCCAAACCCCTTTCCCATTATTCTTTGGCATCTCTCCTTCCTCATTCTCAGATCCACGGAGCTGCACTCAGCATCGCCTTCCCTGTCATCCCCCTCTGTACCAGGTCCACAGAAATGTCTTAAATGACCTTCTCCAGAAGTCTTTACCAAGGCTTACTTTAGGGCTTTCAGCAAAAGAGTCCCTCTGAAAAAGTTCAATGGAGATAAACTTCCACTCTTCATGTTGCCCTGTTCTACTTGGCCACTGGCTGGAAAAATCACCACCCCTAAGCTAGACAGCGCCTTACCAGTTTTTCACAAAATATGTGAACAAGGACTCTGGCCTTGAGCTGGGGCTTCAGAGAGATTGCTACATTTCTAAGATAAAAAAGTTACCAACTGGGCTCCATGGTGACAGCTGGCAAGGAGGAAAAAAAAGAGACAAAAAAGCTCTTCCATTCCAAGGTGTAATTGAAAAGTTAACATGCACAGAACAGAGGAAAAAAAACAGAAACAAAAACTGATTTGTGTGAATTTCTGCAGACTGTGAACTTCTGAGCCCCTTCCCTTACATGTTGGGTACAAATACTAAAACTACCAAAACTTGGGGTTCAGGGGATTAATTGATTACAACAGAAGCAATGCCCTCTCAATACGGATGCAAACAAATAAAACTCCTTTCCTGTCTTTGGTGCTATCTTAGGTGCCTTTCCTTGTCCGTCTCTACAACAGTATAATTCTATACACTTTAACATTATTTATGTTTTCATAAAGTGGTCAATAGTTGCGATTAATTATGTAATGATGCAGATGTTTTCCAGAGTGCTCTATCAGGACGCAGGTTCATTTAAAGATCAAATAGGGGGGGCATACAACCCGGTTCCACCGGGAACCTGTATCCCTCACTTTAGCCATCCTATTAGGAATAATAGTTGCTGAAGGGGTGGGCACAGGAACAACTGCCCTAGTCCATGAGACACAACAAAGACACAATTAGAAGCAGAAATAGACCAAAGCTTAAAGACATTAAAAACCGACATCACAGCTTTACAGGAATTTTAACCTCTCTCTCTCTCTGAAGTTGTTTACAGAGCAGGCGAGTGTTGGACCTCCTCTTCATGAGAGAAGGGTGCCTTTTTGCTTGCATTGAGGAAAGAATGATGTTTTTTATGCCGACAATACTGGAGTTGTAAAAGAATCTATGAGTAAATTAAGAAAATTACTTGAAGAGTGTCAAAGAAAGACAGAGGCCCCCAAAGGGAGGTTTGAGTCTTGGTTCACATAGTCCACCTAGTTAACTACACTTTTATCCACCCAGGCTAGTCCATTAATAATTCTCATATTATTGTTAACTGTAGGACCCTGTTTGCTCAACCATGTAGTTTCTTTTCTCTCCCAAATTGAACCTGTTATTAACCCTAACCATACACTGTTCTCTCAATCTAATTTTACAGAAGAGCAGGGACAGAGTTGGTCTTAAAATACAGGAATATAGAGGATCTTCCACCTGCTGAGAACCTCAAAGGTCCTTGAAGAAATGATCCCTGGAGAAGATGTAGTCAACTATGAAGGACCTGAGAGAGCAAAAGTCTTCCATGGCAAACAACCTGCTCATGATGAAGGGATGTGTCTGAATCAGCCACTCTCTTCTTAATGTAGAGAAGATGGACCAAAGCAGGGATGTGTTGAGAGCTGCTCCTGCGTGCCAATGGGTGACATACCATTCTAACTTGTGAAAGTGTCACAGAAAGTAGGGGCAGCCTCCTTCTCATGGGAACCTTGGAAGCAACTGTTAGGACAAAGTTGTTGTCAAGGCAGTGACCTCATTCAGTTCCTAAAGAAAGTGACCTCACCTAACTTCTATGGTGATGTAACTCTCTGAACTTGGAATCCAGGAAGCCTGGCACCCAGAGCCAGTCCCAGTCCCAGTCCCAGTTGTCAAACTTATTTTGATTTACCAAGGACAGACTCAGTCTTTCTTGGGACCTACTGATGTGAGGATGGCCAAATGCAAGAAAAGCTATGAAGAGGGGGCTTTCCTGAGAAAGCAGGCATTGGCTCACCACTGGATCCTAAAAACTTCACAGAGTTGGCCAAAAAGACCAGATTTGAGAAAGAACAGGCCATTTCCTGGAACATAGTATTGCCCACCAGTCAGAGGACTCTCCAGATAGTCACAGACCTACATGGGGGAAGGAGGTGCCTTTGTGATGTGGGTGTGAGTTTGTGGTTTTGTCTCATGTTCTGAGAATAGGTATGAAAGAAGGTTTGTTTTTTTTTTTGGAGTGAACGGTTTCTAGTAAGTCGTTTGACAACGCGAGTGTTTCTATGTCAGTGTATCCCACTGTGCCCGTGGTTGTAGACATTAGAAGAGAGAATGCATCAATGAATATGTCCTGTCAGCTAGAAAGCTTCCCAGCATTCATCCTTCCCAATTTATTAATGGACTGCAGCTTGCCTTATTGATGGCAACACTTACTATCTTTCTAAGATCCTGTTTTCTTCCTGAATTCTGGCCACTCTCCAGGATAGGCTCATGGTTTTGTGTTTAAGATATGTACAACCACGAAGCTCTTTGAAATGACCATGTACTAGATAGCTAAAGGGAATGGCGAGCATCTCAGAAAACTCAGATATCAATGTTACCAGTAAAGTCTCAGTGGAGAAACCCTGCTTGGGGCCTTTTGATTACCTAATCTTCTGTTGCCCTGAATGTCAGGAAGGTCTTTTCCTCAGGCCACCACTTTGTGAAGCCTGAAGAAAACAGTTTTCAAATGGAAATGAATGGGTATTACCTGTGGTTCTTTGCTTAATTGCTTTGGAGAGGATGTGTCTGAATCAGCCTATTTGCCCTGTGTGAGGCTGTGGCTTAGATTCTCACCTTCTGATGGATATAAAGAAAGATCCCATGTGTACATCCAAGACCAAAATGGCCACAGAGCAGTCATTGTGGATGAAGTCTCTTGCCTTCCTCTGTAACTTTCCTGAATTCCATCAAGTCAGAATAGGGATCCTTTGGGTCAAATGAGATCTTCAAAGCCCTGCAGAGGCTAGCCCATGGTTGCTTGGGTTTTCTCAAGACTCCAATTTACATAAAGAATCCAAACCCCACAGTCAGTTGACCTCAAATTGAAGAAGTGGAGCAGTATTAATGGGAGGCCTATTTGATCTCTCCTGGTTCACAAGAAGGGTGTCCATGCCACCCTGAATTAGGCAATTTAGGTGCAAGAGAGCTTATTTTGGACACGGACTTGAGCTGTGCCCCTCATGGAAAACTCTAGCCACAGGTTATTATGTGTGTCTATATGGAAGAAGATGAGCGCCACGTTGGAGTGTTTTTGTTTAAATTGTGGTCATTTGGGTGGCGGTTAGAAGAGATGACTTGGTTCACATGTGCTTGAACTCTGGTGTGATTTCCTTAGAGACTGAGTTCTGCAACTGAACTCAGAGAAGTATTGCCATGAATAGTGTTGAGATTTTAGGAAGCCAGGCATGAGTGTCGCCCTTGGAAACTGAGTTCTAGGCCCAGGGTGGCTTTCCACAGAGCACTGGGCCTCTCAGCCAGGATACCACATGATTTTATTCTGAAAGACTTGGCACCCATCGTTGAGAGTCAAAACTCATATGGACCTCACATTGTAGAGCTAAATGAGCTAAACATCATGTGATCTTTTCACCATTCTTTGGGAAGCCTTACCTGTGAGTGTTCTCAAGAGCTTTCATTGAAATGAGCTTCCTAACCATTTAATGGTTCCTGAATGAATTGAAACTCACAGTGCCTCCAACTTCATCCTTGAAAAATTGCTAGATAAATGCCATGAAATTTTTGAAATTCCCATCACCAGGTGGCACTGGAGAACCTTTGGATGTCCTGTTGCTGGTCATGAATATTTCAGTGTCTTGTTTTACTGGGTTTCATGTAAATGGTGTAGAACAGAGATGTCAGTAAGTTGGACTCTGTTGAGTAGTGGGCCTAGAGCAGTGTTGGGCAGGTATGTGATAAAACATCTGTGATGGGGCCATGTGGATCTGCCATTGGCTTCCAAATGGCTTGTGACTGACATGGCACAGCCAGCAGAACCTTCTGTGTAAAGGCAACTTGTTATATGGAGCGATTTCAGGATATTGTTCAGAATCAGGTTGCTATGGTCAAGGGGTCAAGCTATGTGGGATAGAAGCCTGGTTCTTGTATCATCCTGCAGACCCTGATCCACCACATGTGACAGAACTCCCTCTTGCACTTTGTTGCAGTTGAACTCCTTGTATTTCGTGAAGCAAATACCAAACTCCCAGTGCAACAGGAAGAAACACCACGAAATGGAGGATGACCATATGACTTCACAGTCCACACTTGGAGACACTAAGCCCCAGTGGCCACAGTTTACCTACAAAGAGAGAATTCAGCACTGCTGCCTCGTGTTCATTGTAAAATAAGAAACTTTGTCCTCCTGGTCACATAGATGCAGACCCAGCTTTGAGGGTCTCACTACAAAGGAAGCTTAACTCGTGACAACAACCTATATTTCAGTGCCCAACCTCAGTGGCAGTTTCTCAAAAAGTTTTAGGCAAGCAGAGCTCCATGTTTGTGGAGTGTGTACCCTGTCCTTATTTTTGGAAACTCCTATTCCACCTCCAAGTTTGTGCACTCTTGAGCATTTTCCATTCCAAAAATGTAATCACAGATTTTGTAACTCTTCTCCTCTAATTGTGTCTTACTTGGGGCGAAGGTAATGTCAAGGCATGGTTCTGGATGAGACTGGGAAGATTTGTTGTAGCACATATTTGCATACACATTGGATTAATTTTCCTATTTTCCATTCGAAATTCTGAATCCCTGACACTAACCCATATTCTACTAGACTCTGACTACTAATCCTAATATGATGGAGAAAAATAACCCAAACAGTACATAAGTACATGCAGTTCAGAGTTCGACTTGCCATTTGCATGATAAAGGGTAGGTGTTATAAATTTAGTCAATTTTTAATTGAAATAGTTCTCCATGTGTTTTCAAAGTTAACAAATATGTGAATTACTGTCTCCCATTCTCTGGAGCCTATTCAGCACATGTATTTTTATATGCACAAATAGAATCCTGCGTGATATCACACGTACATTCTTGTGAGTTACATGACTTAGCAGATACAAAGTGTGAGAAGTGACCACTCCTCCTAAACCCTGTTGGAACTGAAAATTCAACCTATGGGTGAGCTTCCCAGTAGAACAACATTATACATAAACCCATGTTCAGTAAAATGAATGTTTTTGCATCTTTATGATATATATTTCATGATGAATTTCGATTGGCATATATATTGCTACTTATTAATGTCTCTGTTCGTGTGTGTGTGTGTGTGTGTGTGTGTGTGTGTGTATATATATATATATATATATATATATATATATATATATTCTCCAGATTTTTAAAAATATGAAATATATGTGTCTTATATACAATCCCTAAATTCATTCATGTTCATGTATGTGGATTAATAATCAACTTTTCACAAGATTATTCTTAGAAATATTCATCCACCCGAAATACATATTTGTTTCCTAGTACTGAAAACTAACTTCAGTGAAAGGTGCATACAAATCCTAATATGTCTACATTAACTGACCCAGTTTAACATCAATGCATGTAGGTTACTATGGAACATGATGTGTATTTTGACGTTAATTTTTATTCCACACTGGTACATTACTATTCCTTCAGTTTATGTACATCATAGAATATATATTTTATTCACTAGTTAACAAATTTATAGGCATTTGTTTCACTTTCAATCACTTCCTGCTCCAGAACACATGAATTTCTCTACGTTTCTTCAGTGGTCTATTCATGAGACTTTTTTTCCAAATACATTTTTTTCGATTTCCATAATCAATTTTGAAACAAAACTCACAAACCCTTCATGATAAACCATAACCCTAAGATGATCATTAGATATATAACTGGTTGGAATGAATGATTGTATATCAATATAACATTTCTTATATATTTTCAGATATCTATTCAATCCATTATTTAAAGTGGATCCAGTTATATTATTTATTCACAGTATGGTCTATTCATGCATTATGTGTATATTCATAGAAACAGGGTACACATCTTTGTACGACTATACTAATTTATAAGTCTTCAAAATATTGCTCCAAGAAATGGTGGAAGAAATACTCATGTCACCTGATCTACATACACATTTTATCACAGAAATATTCTGGACACCAAAAGCAAAGGTCACACTTACAATTGTACCAAAGCCTAAATAGAAAGTGAGCATGGATTACTAAAAACATCCATGTCCAGGTTGCCTAATGCTCTCAAATATCAATCCTATTGGTGACTACATATTTGTTTCTTCCTAAGATTATCTATTCAACCTCAAACCTGTTGAAAATGTCTAACCCTATCACACAATTTATACTTTGCTTGATTTCCTAATGTCTCTATTGATATCTGCTTTCCTACATGATTTCCCCAGTTCATCATTGTGACTGACTCTTCACATGTACTGACATTTACATACACTCTCTACCCGAAACCCTATTGCTAAAGAACTTTTGGTCCAAATCCTATACTCACTCTTCTTTCTAAACCTACAGACTACCTTCCTAATCCTACCGACTATCGCTTTTTGACTGGATGTTCTTTTCAACATTCAATCATCCAAAGTACAAGGTCCGATGCCAGTGTATATTGATTTATTTGAGACATCTGTGCAGCACATAACTCAAAGCTAAGTATCCCACTCAAGTCCCCAGTGCCCTTCTGGACTTCAAATCTTACCTAGATTTCTGCTTTCATAGTTATATTTCACATATATACTCTTATAAATATCACAGGTTGCCAATGCCATTATTCATCCCGCAGAATGATTCGTAACCCAAATCAAACCTATTATTAACCTTAACTATACACTGTTCCTTCAATATAACGTACAGAAGAGCAGGGACAGAGTGGGTCTTACAATATAGGAATGTAGATGATCTTCCACCTGCTGAGAACCTAAAAGATCCATGGAGAAATGATCCTTGGAGAATATATAGGCAGCTATGTAGGACCTGAGAGAGCAATAGTCATCTTCCATGGCAAACAACCTGGTCAGGGTGAATTGATGTGTCTGAATCAGCCTCTGTCTTCTTAAAGTAGAGAAGATGGACCAATCCAGGCCTGTGTGGAGAGCTGTTCCTGGGTGCCTATGGTTGATATACCATTCTAACTTCTGAATGTGTCACAGGATGTTGGGGCAGCCTCCATCTCATGGGAACCTTGGAAGCAACTGTTAGGACAAAGTGGTTACCGAGGCAGTGACCATATTCAGTTCCTGAAAGAAGTGACCTCACTTCACTTCCTTGGTGATGTAATTCTCTGAACTTGGGATCCAGGAAGCCAGGCACCCAGAGTCAGTCTCACTCTGAGTCCCAGTGGGCTAACTTGTTTGCTTTTCCCAAAGACATAGTCAGTCTTTCTTGGTACCTACTGATGTGAGGATGGCCAAATTCCAGCAGAGCTCTGAAGAGGGGCCTTTCCTGAGAAAGCAGGTAGTGGTGAACCACTGGCTCCTGACAACTTCACAGAATTGGCCAAGGAGACCAGAACTGAAACAGGACAGGACATTTTTGGGGAACATAATATGGCCCACCAGTCAGAAGACACTCCGGATAATCACAGACCTACTTGGGGGAAAGAATTGCCTTTGCCATTGTAGGTGTGAGTTTGTGTTTTTTTCTGATGTTCTGAGAATAGCTAGGAAAGGTGGTTTGTTTGGTTTGGAGTGGACTATTTCTAGTAAGTCGTTTGACATGGTGAGTGTTTCTATGTCTGTGTATTCCACTGTATCTGTTGTTGTAGACATTAGAAAAGACAATGCATCAATGGATGTGTTGTCTCTAGTTGAAAGCTTCCCCGCATTCTTACTGCCCAATTGATGAATGGACTGCAGCTTGCCTTATGGATGGGCAACATCTACTATCTTCTTAAGTTCCTGTTTTCTTTGTGTTTTCCAGCCACTCTCCAGAATAGGCTCATGGTTTTGAGTCCCAGATATGTAACACCACAAGGCTCTGTGACATGGCCATGTACTGGATAGCTTAAGGGAATGGGAGCATCTCAGAAAAATCAGATATCAGTGTGACCAGTAAAGTCTCAGTGGAGAAACCCTTCTTTGGGCCATTTGCTTACTTCTGTTTCTATTACCCTGAATGTCAGGAAAGTCTTTGCCTCAGGCCACCCTGTTGTGTAGCCTTAAGACGACTGTTTTCATATGGAAATGAATGGACATCACCTGTGGCTCTTTGCTTAATTGCTTTGGAATGGAATGTGTCTGATTCAGCCTCTTGTCCTTGAATGAGGTTGTGGCTTAGATTCTCAGCACCTGATGGATCTAAAGAAAGATCCCATGTGATTTCAAAACCAAAATGACAAAAAGAGAAGTCATTGTGGATGAATATTTTTGCCTTCTTGTTTCATGTTCCTGACCTCCATCAAGTGAGAATAGGGATCCTTTGGGTCAAATGAGTCTTTGAAATCCCTGCAGAGGCTAGCCCATATGTGCTTGGGTTTTCTCATGACTCCAAATCACATCAAGAATTTATAGGCTTCAGCCAGTAGGCCTCAAATTGGAGAAGCGGAACACTTTAACAGCAGCAATATTTGATCACTCCTGGTTCACAGGAATAGTGTTCAGGCCACCATGTTTTTAGGCAAATGAGGGGCAACTGAGCTTATTTTGGACACTACCTTGTACTCATTGAAACCTCCAGCTAGAGGTTATGATGAGTGTCTACAAGGAAGAAGATTATGGCCCTGTGGGAGTGATTTCATTTTAATTTTGGTCATTTTTGTGGCAGTTGAAAGGGATGACTGGGTCCACCTGGGCTTGAACTCTGGTATGATTTACCCTTAGAGACTGAGTTCTGGAACTGACCTCAGAGAAGTATTGCCATGAATTGTGTTGGGATTTTAGGAGGCCACGCATGAGACTCACTCTTGGAAACTGAGATCTAGGCCCAGGGTGGCTTTCCACAGAGGCCTGGGAATCTCAGCCAGAATATCACATGATTTTATTCTGAAAGACTTGGTAGCCATAGTTGAGAGTCAAAACACACATGGACCTCACATTGTAGACGTCAATTGGCCTGGCTTCATGTGACCTGTTGGCAACTCTTTGAGAAGCCTTGACTTTAGAGTTCTCCAGAGCATTCATTGAAATGAGCTTTCTCAACACTTAACGGTTCCTGAATGAATTGAAACCCACAGTGCCTCTAACTTCATCCTTGAAAACTTGCTAGATAAATACCATAAAATTTTGGAAATTCCCATGACCAGGTGGCACTGCAGAAACGTTGGATGTCCTGTTGCTGATCATGTGTATACCAGAAAGTGCCTTGTTTGACTGGGTTTCAGAAAATGGTGTAGAATACGAGATGCCAGGAATTTGGAGCCTGCTGAGTAGTGGGCCTAGAGCAGTGGTGGGGAGGTGTGTGATGAAACATCATGGTGGGGCCATGTGGATCGGCTATCGGCTTACAAATGGCTTGTGACTGATATGGCGCAGCCCCCATTCCCTTGTATGTAAAGGCATCTTGTTATATGGAGAGGTTTCAGGGCAATGTTCATAATCAGGTTGCTATGGTTATTGGGACAAGCTATGTGGGATAGAAGCCTGGTTGGTACATTCTCCTGCAGACGCTAACCCACCCCACGTGACAGAACACCCTCCAGCACTGTATCCCAGATGAACTTCTTATATTGTGTGAAGCAAGTACCAAATTCCCAGTGTAGCAGCAAGAAACACCACGAAAATTGGAGGATGATCAAATGTCTTCACTGTCCCCACCGGGAGACACTTAGCCTCCAGTGGACACAGTTTACCTACAAAGAGAAAATTGAGCACTGCTTCCTCATGTTCATTGAAATATAAGAAATCATGTCTTCCAGGTCACATAGATGCAGACCCAGCTTTTATGGTCTCACGACAAAGGAAGCCAAAGCTCATGACAACAACATATATTTCAAGTGCCCAACCTCAGAAGCCGTATTCCAAGAAGTCTTAGGCCAGCAGAGCTCTTTGTTTGTGGAGTGTTTACCCTGTCCTTTACTTTTGGAAACGCCTCTACCACCTCCAAGGTTGTGAACTCCCGAGCATATTCCATTAAATATATGTATTCATAGATTTTCACACTTTTCTACTATAATTGTGTCTTACTTGTGTGAAGGTAATGTCAAGGCATTGTTCTGGATGTGAGTGGGAAGATTTTTGTGTAGCACATATTTACACACACACTGGATTCATTTTTCAATTTTTATTTTGAAATACTGAATCCCTGACACTAACCCATACCCTACTAGACTCTGAATTATGATCCTAATATGATGGTGAAAAATAACCCAAAAAGAATAGAATACAAGCAGTTCAGAGGAGGCATGGTGTATAGTTGGAATTGCCTTTTGCATTATATTTTGTAGGAGTTATAAATCTAGTCAATTTTTTGTTGAAATAGTTCTACATGTGTTTTTAAAATTAACAAACATATGAATCCCTGTCTCCCTTTCTCTGTAGCCTATTCAGCACATGTATTTTTATATGCACATATAGTATCCTACCTGATATCACTCGTATACACTTGTGAGGTGGCTGAATTTGCAGATGCAAATTGAGAGAAGAGATCACTCCTCCTAAACGCTGTTGGAACTGAAAATTCAACCTATGGGTGAGCTTCCTAGTTGAATAACATTATTCATAATTTCATGTTCAGTAAAATTAATATTTTTCAGTCTGTTGATTATATATATTTCATGATAAATTTCTATTGGCATATATATCACTACTTTTTTTATTGGTTGCTCAAAACATTACAAAGCTCTTGACATATCATATTTCATACATTAGATTCAAGTGGGTTATGAACTCCCATTTTTACTCCAAATACAGATTGCAGAATCACATCAGTTAAACATCCATATTTTTACATAATGCCCTATTAGTTAATGTTGTATTCTGCTACCTTTCCTATACTCTACTATCCCCCCTCCCTTCTCTTCCCATCTTTTCTCTCTACCATACCTACTCTAATTCATTTCTCTCGTTGTTTATTTTCCCACAACCTCTTATATGTAATTTTGTGTAACAATAAGGGTCTCTCTCCATTACCATGCAATTTCCCTCTTCTCTCCCTTTCCCTCCCACCTCATGTTTCTGCTTAATGTTAATCTTTTCTTCATGCTCTTCCTCCCTGCTCTGTTCTTAGTTGCTCTCATTATATCAAAGAAGATATTTGGTATTTGTTTTTTAGGGATTGGCTAGCTTCACTAAGCATAATCTTCTCTATTGCCATGCATTTCCCTGCAAATTCCATGATTTTGTCATATTTAGTGCTGCGTAATCCTCCATAGTATACAAAGGTCACATTTTTTTTTATCCATTCATCTATTGAAGGGCATCTGGGTTGGTTCGACAGTGTAGCAATTGTGAATTGTGCTGCTATGAAAATCGATGTGGCAGTATCACTGTAGTACGCTCTTTTAAGGTCTTCAGGGAATAGTCCAAGAAGGGCAATAGCTGGGTCAAATGGTGCTTCCATTCCAAGCTTTCACAGGAGACTCCATACTCCTTTCCAAATTGGCTGCACCAGTTTCAGTCCCACGAGCAATGTACAAGAGTACCCTTTTCCTCACATCCTCGCCAGCACTTGTTGTTGTTTGACTTCATTATGGCTGCCAATCTCACTGGATTGAGATGGTATTTTAGGGTGGTTTTTATTTGCGTTTCTCTTACTGCTGGAAATGGAGAGCATTTTTTCATGTACTTGTTAATTGATTCTATGTCCTCCTCTGAGAAGTTTCTGTTCAGGTCCTTGGCCCATTGAGTTATTGGTTATATTATTGTCTAATTTTCTGAGTTCTTTGTATACTTTGTATACTCTAGATATTAGGGCTCCATGTGAAGGGTGAGGACTAAAAATTTGTTCCCATGATGTAGGCTCCATATTTACCTCTCTTATTGTTTCTCTTTCTGAGAAAAAAAAAATTCAGTTTAAGTAAGTCCCATTTCTTGATTCTTGTTATTAACTCTTGTTCTATGGGTGTCCTATTAAGGAATTTGGAGCCTGACCACACAATATGTAGATCTGAGCCAACTTTTTCTTCTATCAGACGCAGAGACTCTGATTTGAATCTAGCTCCTTGATCCACTTTGAGTTAACTTTTGTGCAGGGCGAGAGGAGGGGATTCAGTTTCATTTTGTTGCATATGGATTTACAGTTTACCCAACACCATTTGATGAAGATGCCATCCTTCCTCCATTGCAGGCCATTAGCTCTTTTATCAAATATAAGATAGTTGTAGCTTTTTGGATTAGTCGCTGTGTCCTCCATTCTGTACCATTGGTCCACCCGCCTGTTTTGGTACCAGTACCATGCTGTTTTTATTATAATTGCTCTGTAATATAGTTTGAAATCTGGTATTGCTATACTGCCTGATTCACACTTCCTGCTTAGAATTGCTTTTGCTATTCTGGGTCTTTTATTTTTCCATTTGAATTTCATAATTGCTTTATCTATTTCTACAAAAAATTCCTTTGGGATTTTGATTGGCATTGCATTAAACCTGTAGAGAACTTTTGGTAATATAGCCATATTGATGATGTTAGTTCTTCCTATCCATGAACGGGGTATATTTTTCTATCTTCTAAGATCTTATTCTATTTCTCTTTTTAGGGTTCTGTAGTTTGCATTATATAAATCTTTCACCTCTTTTGTTAGGTTGATTCCCAAGTATTTAATTATTTTGAGGAAATTGGGAATGCAGTGTTTTGACTCATTTTTGTTTCAGAAGTTTTGTCGCTAATATACAGAAATGCCTTCGATTTATGCATGTTGATTTTCTATCCTGCCACATTGCTGCATTCATTTATTAGTTCTAGTAGTTTTTTCTGTAGACCCTTTTGGATCTTCTATGTATAGAATCATGTCATCTGCAAAGAGTGATAAGTTAAGTTCTTCTTTTCCTATTTTTATGCCTTTAATGTCTTTCATCTCTCTAATTGCTCTGGCCAGTTTTTCGAGAACTATATTGAATAGAAGTGGTGATAGAGGACATCCCTGTCTTGTTCCAGATTTTAAAGGGAATGCCTTCAATTTTTCTCCATTCAGAATGATGCTAACCTGAGGCTTAACATAGATAGCTTTTACAATGTCGAGGTAAGTTCCTGTTATCCCTAGTTTTTAAAATGTTTTGAACATAAAGGAATGCTCTACTTTGTTGAATGTTTTTTCTGCGTCTATCGAGATGATCATATGGTTCTTATCTTTAAGTCCAATGATGTTGTGAATAACATTTATTAATTTCCATATATTGAACCAGCCTTGCATCCCAGGGATGAATCCTAGTTGATCATGGTGCACAATTTTTTTGATGTGCCTTTGTATCCAATTCGCCAGAATTTTAATGAGGATTTTTGCATCTAGGTTCATCAGAGATATTTGTCTGTAGTTTTCATTCTTTGAGGTGTCTTTGTCTGGTTTCAGAATCAGGGTGATGTTGTCCTCATAGAACGAATTTGGCAGAGCTCCCAGTTTTTCTATTTCCTGAATAACTTGAAAAGTAATGGTATTAATTCTTCTTTAAATGTTTTGTAAAACTCTGCTGTATACCCATCCGGTCCTGGGCTTTTCTTGGTTGGTAGTCTTTTGATTGCTTCTTCTACTTCATCCATTGATATTGGTCTGTTTAAATTGTGTGTTCCCTTATGACTCAGTGTGGGCAAATCATATGACTTAAGAAATTTATCAATGTCTTCACTATTTTTTATTTTATTGGAATACAGGTTTCCAAATAATTTCTAATTTTCTTCTGTATTTATGTTGCATCTGTTGTGATATTGCCTTTTTCATCCCGTATGTTAGTAATTTGAGTTCTCTCTCTTCTTCTCTTCATTAGCATTGCTAAGGGTCTGTCGATCTTATTTATCTTTTTGAAGAACCAACTTTTAGTTTTGTTAATTTTTTCAATAGTTTCTTTTGTTTCAATTTCGCTCTGATTTTAATTATTTCTTGCCTTCTGCTACATTTGCTATTGTTTTGCTCTTCCTTTTCTAGGGCTTTGAGATAAAGCGTGAGCTCATTTATTTGTTGTTTTTTTTTTTCTTTCTTTTTTTGAGCAATGACCTCCAGGAGATGAATTTACCTCTTAAAACTTCTTTCACTTTGTCCCATAGAATCTGATATGTTGTGTCTGTATTTTCATTTATCTCTAAGAATTTTTTGATTTCCTCCTTTATGTCTTCTGTAATCCATTGATCATTCAGTAACATATTGTTCATTTTGCATGTAATGTATGATTTTTTCTTTTTTCTTTTATCATTGGTTTCCAGTTTCATTCCATTATGATCACAAAAAATTCATGGTATTATCTCCTCCCCTTTATATTTACTGAGGGTTGCCCTATGGCAAAACATATGGTCTATTTTTGAGAAGGATCCCTGTGCTGCTGAGAAAAAAGTATATCCACTTGATGATGGTTGATATATTCTATATATGTCACTTAAGTCTAGGGTATTGATTGTGATATTGAGTTCTATAGTTTCTTTATTCAACTTTTGTTTGGAGGATCTGTCCAATGGTGAGAGACGTGAGTTGAAGTCACCCATAATTATTGTACTGTGGTCTATTTGATTCTTGAACTTGAGGAGAATTTGTTTAATGAACGTCGCAGCACCATTATTTGCTGCGTGAATATTGATAATTGTTATGTCTTGTCAGTGAATGGTTTCTTTTAACAGTATATAATGTCCTTCCTTATCCCTTTTGATTAAATTAGTCTTGAGGTCGATTTTATTCTATAGGAGGATGGCCACCCCTGCTTGGTTACGAGGACTGTGTGCATGGTATAAATTTTCCCAATCTTTCACCTTCAGCTTGTGTATGTCTTTTCCATTCAGATGTGTCCCCTGGAGGCAACTTATTGTTGGATTTGTTTTTTTTTAATTCAAGTTACAAGCCTATGTCACTTTATTGGAGAGTTTAAGCCATTAACGTTTAGAGTTACTATTAATATATGGTTTGTACTGCCACCCATATTTGCTTATATCTTTTTTTTTAAATTAGTTTGTTTCTCCATGATTAGCTTTTCCCGCCCTCTGTCATTACTGAGGCACTTCCCACTGATGGTTTACATTGTTGATTTTCATTTCTTCCTCGTGTAGTGTTTTGCTCAAGATGCTTTCCAATGCTGGTTTTCTGGCTGCATATTCTTTTAGCTTTTGTTTATCATGAAATATTTTTATTTTGTTGTCTTACATTAAGCTTAATTTTGCTGGATACATAATTCTTGGTTGGCATCCATTGTCTTTCAGTGTTTGAAGTACGTTGTTCCAGGATCTTCTCACTTCCAGCATCTGTGATAAAAAAAAAACCATTGTTAACCTTTTTGTTTTACCCCTGATTGTAATCTGCCTCCTTTCTCTGGTAGGTTTTAATATTTTCTCTTTGTTTTGTATATTGGATATCTTCATAACAATGTGTCTTGGCATTGGTCTACTGTGATTTTGTGTGCTCAGTGTCCTGTAAGCATCTACAATTTGTTTATCTGTTTCCATTTTTATTTTTGGAAAGTTTTCTCTAATTATTTCATTCAGCAGGTTACTCATTCCCTTGGTTTGAATCTCTGTACCTTCCTCTTTCGGGATGACTCATAAGTTTGTTTTTTTAATGTTATCCCATATCTCTTGGATGTTTTCTCATAATTTTTTACAGCATTTCTTTCTTGGATAGAGTTTTTTCAAGATGATATATTTTGTCTTCATTATCTGACATTCTGTCTTCTACTTGCTCCACTCTGTTAGTGATACTCTCAATTGAGTTTTTAATTTGGTTTATCATTTCCTTCATTTCTAGAATTATTGTTTGATTTTTCTAATAATCTCTATCTCCTGATAAAGATGCTTAATTTCTTATTTTATCTGTTTATGTAATTCATTTTCAATGCGTTCTTTCACTGTTCGTTTTTGCTGTCTCGTATCCTCTTTAAGGTTCCATTCCATCTGTCTAAGGTATTCCTTGAGTTCTTTATATGACCATTTTTCTGATGACTCTAGGTGCTCTTGAATATTTAGGCTGTCCTTCATTGTTTGTACTTTTTTTCTTCCTTGCTTTTTTATGCTGCTCATGTTACTTCTTGTTCTGTTTGACTACTGAGTTACTGCTTACTCTTATAAATTTATTTGATGCTTGGAAGGAAAGATATTAGAAGGGAAGGGAAGAAGTCACTAAAGAGAATGAGAGTATCCAGGTAGAATTCAAGGAAGGGGTATAATAAAATTGAAAAGAAATGAAAAGACAAAAGAAAAAAATAGAAAATAAAGAATGAAAATTTTAAGTAATAATGATAATTAAAAAATGAAAATTAAAATTTAAAATAATAATAATAATAATGAAATAAAAAATTAAAAAAATAAAAAACATTAAAAAAGTTAAAGAACAACAACAAAAATGAAAATGAAAGAAAAAGAAAAACATACAAATAATATAATAATAATAATACATGCAGTACTAGAGTTCAATTAACTTCTCTTCCAGTAGGTGGAGCTGTGTGCACTGGGCCAAGCTTCTCCTCTAAATAAGTGGGAACAAATCACTGTGCAGCAGCTCTTCCTCCCAGACTCGGCGGGTCTCCAATCCTGAGTGCCTAGGGCCTTCTCTTGTGCTTCCTCAAGCCAGGCCCCGCTCACCTTTGACGCTCACCACAATACTGGTTACACACCAGGCCTCTGCTCCTGGTAGCCCTGTTTTAATGAACGCCTGGGCACACTCTCCCTGTTTGCCTCCCTCAGACCCTAAGTTTGTAGAGCTTTGTCCTGAGAACCGCCAGCGAATTTTCCTGTCTTCCGGGAGCCATGCCCCTGGTAGGTGGTGTAAGAGACCTCAATTGTCAGCACTGGTGGGAGTGGTAGCCGGGAATTCCACGCCGCAAGTCCCGAGCCAATCCTGTTTCCCTAGGTCTGGCTATCGTGCTCCTGGGAGAGCTGGGAGGGGCCCTTGAGGTTTCCCCGTAGTGTTGAGAGAGATGGCAATGGGATTACACACTTGTCGCGTTGGTTTCAATGAAGTTATCTCCTCCGCCTGTAATGTCAGTTCTATGCCATGGTGGTATCCCATTAAAATGGTGACCGTTTGTTCCCTTTGCTGGGTGACCAATGCAATGGGTGGGTCCTGACTATCTCTCCCAAGCCCCATTTCAATCCTGTGGCCACTGCCTATGAAGGCTCAGTTGTCTTTTAACTCTGTCAATTCAGAAAGCCCAACCAGTTATTTCAGCGGGAATGTTAGTGCTGAGTCACAAAAACCAGACGAATCTAAGCTTGAATGCAGCCAATCCGGGCTCTGTGTGTGTTCTGAGGGGCCCAGACTGTTCGCCCCAGATTCACAACAGGTCAACATTGCCTAGTGATTCTGAGCAAACAGCATTTAGACAGTTTATGACTTCCTATGCCCGTGCAGCTGAAGAGATCAGAGACTTGATTTCTCCATGCCTGCCTTCATAATGGATCTCCTGTATTGCTACTTTTTAATATCTGTGCATGTGCGTGTTTGTATATATATATATAAATATATATATATATATATATATATATATATATATACACACACTCTTCAGATTTTTCAAAATATGAAATATATGTGTCTTATTATACACTCCCTAAATTCATTCATATTCATATCTGTGGATTTATAATCAACTTTCCACAAGATTATTCTCATAATAATCATCCACCTGCAATACATATTGTTTCCTAGTACTGAAAACTAAATTCAGTGAATGGTGCATACAAACCCTATTATTTCTACATTTACTTAGCCAGTTTAAAATCAATGCAAGTAGATTCCTAGGGGACATGATGTGTATTTTGACTTTCATTTTTATTCAACACTTGTACGTTACTATGTCTTCAGTTTATCCACATCATAGGATATATATTTCAGTCACAAATTAGAAAATTTATAGGCATTTGTTTCACGATCAATCACTTCCTGATTCAGAACACATGCATTCCTCCATGTTTCTTGACTGGTCTTTTCATGAGACTTCTTTCCAAACACATTACTTTCGTTTAACATCATCACTTATAAAGCAAAACTCAAACACCATTCATCATAAATCATAATCCTAATATTACCATTAGATATATAACTGGTTGGAATGAATGATTGTATATCAATATAAGATTTCTTATATATTTTCACATGTCATTTCAATCCATTATTTAAAGTGGAATCAGTTATGTTATTTATTCATAGTATGGTCTATTCATGCATTATCTCTATATTCATAGACAGAGGTTACACCTCTTTGTGCCCCTAATACTAATGTATGCGTCTTCAAATTATTGCTCCCAGGAATGGTGAAAGAAATACTCATGTCACCTGATCTACATATACATTTTATCACAGTAATATTCTGAACAACAAACAAATAAAATATCACACTTATGATTGTACCAAAGCCTAAAAGGAAAGTGAATGTTGATAACTAATAGCATCCATGTCCAGGTTGCCTAATGCTCTCAAATGTCATTCCCATTCATGACGACATATTTGTTTTTTCCTATGATTATATATTCAAACTCAAGCCTGTTGAAAATGTCTAATCCTATCCCTCACTTTTTACTTTGCCTGATTTAGTAATGTCTCTATTGACACCTGCTTTCCTACATATTTTCCCCAGTTCATCATTTTGGCTTACTCTTCACATGTGCTGACATTTACATTCACTCTCTAAACAAAACCCTATTGCTAAAGAAGCTTTTTTTTCCAAATCATATACTCACTCTTCTTCCTAAACCTACTGACTATCTTCCTAATCCTACCAACTATCCCTTTTTGACTGGATGTTCTCTTCTACATTCAATCATCCAAGGTACAAGGTCCTATGCCATTGTATTTCGATTTAACTGAGACAATTGTACAGAACATTATTCAACACTAAGTATCCAAACCAAGGGCCCAATGCCCTTCTGGGCTTCAAATCTTTCTTAGATTCCCGTTTTTATACATATATTTCACCTATATATTCTTACAAATATCACAGGTTCCCAATCCCATTATTCATCCTGCAGAATGATTCCTAACCCAAATCGAAAATATTATTAACCCTAACCATACACTAACTTTGCAGGAGAGCAGGAACAGTGTGGGTATTAAACTACAGGAATCTAGGGGATCTTCACCTGCTGAGAAACTCAAATGTTCATGCAGAAATAATCCCTGGTGAAGATGAAGGCAGCTATGAAGTACCTCAGAAAGCAAAAGTCAACTTCCATGGCAATCATCCTGGTCAGGATGAAGGGTTGTGTCTGAATCATTCTCTCTCTTCTTAATGTATAGAACATGGACCAAACCAGTCCTGTGTGGAAGCTGTTCCCGGGTGCTTATGGTTGATATAACATTCTAACTAGAGAAAGTGCCACATGAAAATCGGGGCAGCCTCCACCTCATGGTACTTTTGGAAGCAACAAAGTGGTTGCCAAGGGAGTGACATCATTCAGATCCTGAAGAAAGTGATCTCACCTCACTTCCTTGGTGAGGGAACTCTCTGAACTTGGGATCCAGGAAGCCAGGCACCCAGAGACAGTCCCTGTTCTAGTCCCAGTGGTCTCACATGTTTGGAATTACCAAGGACAGAGTCAGTCTTTCTTGGTACCTACAGATGTGAGGATGTCCAAATGCCAGGAAACCTCTGAAGAGGGGCTTTCCCTGAGAAAGAAGGTAGTGGATCATTTTCTGAGAATAGGTAGGAAAGGCGGTTTGTTTGGTATGGTGTGGAATATTTCTATTAAGTCCTTTGACAAGGTGAGTGTTTCTATGTGTGTGTATCCCACTGAGTCCATTGTTGTAGACATTAGAAAAGACAATGCATCAATGGATGTGTCCTGTCTAGTAGAAAGCTTCCCAGCATTCATCCTGCCCAATTCATGAGTGGACTCTGGCTTGCCTTATGGATGGGCAACACCTACAAGCTTCCTAATTTCCTGTTTTCTCTCTCAATTCAGCCCACTCTCCAGAATAGTATCATGGTTTTGTGTCCAAGATTTGTACCACCTCCAAGATCTGTGACATGGCTATGTACTGGATAGCTGAAGGAAATGGCTAGCATCTCAGAAATCTCAGATATCTGTTGACCAGGAAAGTCTCAGTGGAGAAACCCTGCTTTGGTCCTTTTGCTTAACTATTGTTCTGTTGAATGTCAGGAAGTTTTTTGCCTCAAGCCACCACTTTGTGAACCCTGAAGAAAACAGTTTTCAAATGGAAATGAATGGGCATCACCTGTGGCTCTTTGCTTAATTGCTTAGGATTGGGATATGTCTGAATCAGCCTGTTGGCCCTGTGTGACGCTGTGGCTTAGATTCTCATCACCTGATGGATCTAAAGATAGATCCCATGCGTGCATCCAAAACCAAAATGGCAAAAAGATCAGATATTGTTGATGAACTCTCTTGCCTTCCTCTGGTAGGTTCCAGATATCCATCAAGTGAGAATAGGGATTCTTTGGGTCAAATGAGTTCTTCAAAGCCCTGCAGAGGCTAGGCCATAGGTGCTTGATTATCATGACTCCAATTCACTTAAAGAATCTAAACCCCAAAGCTAGAAGGCCTCAAGTTGGAGAAGCCAAGCAATATTAAAGGTTGGCCTATTTGATCACTCCTGGTTCACAGGAAGAGAGTCCAGGCCACCCTTACTTTAGGCAAATGCAGTGCAAGGAGCTTATTTTGGACACTGTCGTGGGCTGCATCTCTTATGGAAACCTCCAGCCAGAGGATATAATGAGTGTCTATATGGAAGAAGATGAGGGCCATGTGAGAGTGTTTTGGTTTTAATTGTGGACATTTGTCTGGCGGTTGGAAGAGATCACTGGGTCCACCTAGGCTTGCACTCTGGTGTGATTCCCCTTAGAGACTGAGTTCTTTTACTGATCTCAGAGAATTATTGCCAGGAATTGTGTTGGAATTTTAGATGGCCATGCATGAGAGTTGCCCTTGGAAAGTGACATCTAGGCCCTAGTTGACTTTCCACAGAGCACAGGGAATCTCAGCCAGGATAACACATGATATTATTCTTAAAGACTTGGCAGCCATATTTGAGAGTCAAAACACACATGGACCATACTTTGTAGACCTCAATGGGCCTGGCTTAATCTGACTTTTGGCCACTTTTGGAAGCCTTGCCTGTAAGAATTCTCCAGAGTTTTCATTTAATGGTTTCTGAGTGAATTGAAATCCACAGTGCCTCCAACTTCATCCTTGAAAATTGGCTATATCAATATCATGAAATTTTTGAAATTCCCATGACCGGGTAGCACTGGAGAACATTCGGATGTCCTCTTGCTGATCATGAGTATACAGGACAGTGCCTTGATTGACTGGGTTTTATGAAAATGGTGTAGAACAGAGATTCCAGTAAGTTGGATCTTGCTGAGTAGTTGTTCTAGAGCAGTGGTTGGCAGGTGTGTGATAAAACATCTGTGGTGGGGGCATGTGGATCTGCCATTGGCTTCCAAATGGATTGTGACTGACATTTTGCAGTCAGTAGAACCTTATATGTAAAAGCATATTGTTATATGGAGAGGTTTCAGGGCAATGTTCAGAATCAGGATGCTATGGTCAATAGGGCAAGTTATGTGGGATAGAAGCCTGGTTGGTGCATTCTCCTGCAGAACTCGACACACCACACTTGACAGAACTCACTTCAGCACTGTGTCCCAGGTGAACCCTTGTATTTAATGAAGCAAATACCAAACTCCCAGTGCAGCAGCAAGAAACACCACGAAAGTGGAGGATGACCAAATGAATTTACAGTCCACACGGGGAGACACCTAGAATCCAGTGGCCACAGTATACCTACAAATAGAAAATTCAGCACTGCTGCCTCATGTTTATTGGAAAATAAGAAACCATGTCATCCAGGTCACATAGATGCAGAACCAGATTTGATGGTCTCACTACATATGAAGCTAATGCTTCTGACAACAGCATATATTTCATTGCCCAACCTCACAGGCAGTTTCTTCAGATGTTAGGCTGGCAGAAATTCATGTTTTTGGAGTGATTACCCTGTCCCTTACTTTTGGAAACTCCTCTACCAACTCCAAATTTGTGAACTTCTGAGCATTTTCCATTCCACATATGTATTCACAGATTTTCTAAATGTTCTCCTCTAATTGTGTCTTATGTACGGCGAAGGTAATGTCAAGGCATTATTCTGAATGAGAGTGGGAAGATTTTTGTGTAGCACATATTTGCATACACATTGGATACATTTTCCAATTTTCCATTCGAAATACTGAATCCCTGACACTAACACATGCCCTACTAGACTTTGACTTCTTATCCTAATTTGATGGAGAATAATAACCCAAACAGAATACAAATACAAGAGGTTCACAGGAGGCATGGTGTATAATTGGACTTGCCTTTCGTATGATAAATTGTAGGTGTTATAAATCTAGCGAATTTTAATTGAAATAGTTCTCCATGTGTTTTCAAAGTTAACAAATATGTGAATAACTGTCTCCCTTTCTCTGTAGCCTATTCATCACATGTATTTTTATAAGCACATACAGAATTCTACCTGGTATCAGTCGTACATTTGGTGAGGTGGCTGGCTTGGCAGATACAAATTGTGAGAAGAGATCACTCCTACTTAACGCTGTTGGAACTGAAAATTCAACATATGGGTGAGCTTTTTATTTAAACAACATGAATCCATGTACATTTAAATGAATATTTTTGGATCTGTGGATGATATATATTTCATGGTGAATTTCAATTCACATACATAATGCTACTTTTTAATGTCTGTGTGTGTGTGTGTCTGTGTGTGTATATATATATATATATATATATATATATATATATATATATATATATATATAGTCACTCTCCAGATTTTTCAAAATATTTAGTATATTTTTCTTTTTATACCCTCCCTAAATTCATTCATATTCATGTATGTGGATTTATAATCAACTTTTCACAAGATTATTCTCAGAAATATTCTTCCACCTGAAATACATATTTTTTTTCTTCTACTGAAAACTAACTTTGGGGGATCACATGATGGCGGCGAATGGAGTGCATTACCCCCATGTACCACGTCACTGTGCGGGAAAATGACGAGTTAGAACGGCTAAAACCTATCTTGTTAGGAATTTTCAGCAAATTTGGGGTGCTCCAAAACCTAGTGGACATATATCCATCTCACGAGGATCAGCTACGGGGGCTCAAACGCGAGTGATTTTTCCGCACGGAGGGTCATGCTGCTTATTCAGCAAATTGCCCTGCAGCTAGAGTGTGTTGCGCGCACTGGGAAAAGACGAAATAGCATCGCAAATATACAGTGGTGCGGATTCTATGGGCTCCTGCCCGCTATGCAATTACTGTGCTCAGTGCTGAATTCTGGGATTGAGACGGGGATGGATGTGGTCCAATTCCGTTCTCCATACCGGTCAGACCACAGAGGAAGCCAGCGTCCACCATCTTGAAGAGCTGACGTCACCATCCCTGTTTTCGACTGATCGCAGCTCATTCAGCTATAGAACAGGTAATTTCAGGATTCCATTCACCTTTGCTTTGCAGACAAATTACTCAGGCTCAGTGCTAAAGAACCCGCAGAAACTGCGTCTTGGAGCCTGCTCCTATTAGAACATACACTGAGCCCAGAGCGGCCAAATTTGGCCTCCCTGAACTGATCTGGCCCAGGGCTCAAGAACCCGTGGAAACTGCTTCCCGGTCCGGGTCTTGCTGAATAATGTGGAGGTAAATATCAACCGAGCCTTCATAGGCAGTGGCAACAGGATTGAGACGAGGCTTGTGAGGGCAAGTCAGGACTCACCCATTGCTTTGGTCACCCAGCAAAGGGAACGAAATGCTGCCTTTTGCATGGGATACCAACATGGCAGAGATCTGATGTCATCAGAAAGCAGCGGAGGAGATAACTTCATTAATACCAGCGGTGACAGAAACAGTTGGTCTCCTGGTAAAGAAAGTGAGTCAGAAACACTCGAGTCTCTCTCACTTTGTCATCAAGCCAGAGGGGCAGAGCAGAGCCGCTGCCCATGCCTGGAACAGGCCCAGCGACACACCTGCATGATACTCACTTCACTCCAATTGGAATAGAGGCAGAGGAGAGCCACCACAGGTGCCCAGAACAGGCCTAGCGACCAGCAGGCATGGTAGTCACGTCACCTCAATTGGAGTAATTCCAGAGCAGAGCCTTCTCCAGCACCTAGTACAATCCAAGTGGCCCACCGGCATGGTAGTCACATAACCCCAATAGGAGTAGGCGCAGAGCAGAGTCTTTGCCCATGGTGCCCGGAACAGGCCCAGCAACCTGCCGGCTCGTAGTCACGACACCCCAATTGGAGTAGCGGCAGAGCAGAGCCACCACCCGCGCCCTCAAGGTAGACAAATCTGCACCCGACCAGCAGAAGAGGCCCAGCGGCCTGCCAGCGTGGCAGACACTTCACCCCATTTGGAGTAGGGGCAGAGCAGATCCATCGCCCATGCCCGTAAGGTAGGCAGACCTGCGACCGACGGCAGAACAGGCCCACCCACCCGCCGGCATGGTAGTCACGTCACCCCAATTGGAGTAGGGGCAGAGCAGAGCCGCCGCCCGCGCCTCTAAGGTAGGCAGACCTGAGACCGACTGGCAGAACACCCCAGGGGTCCATGGGTGTGGTACACACGTCACACCAATTAGAGGAGGGGCTTAGCAGAGCCGCTTCCCGCGCCTGCAGGGTAGGCAGACCTGCGACCGATCAGGAGAACAGGCCCAGCGGCCCATCAGCATGGTAGATAGATCACCCCAATTGGAAGAGCACAACAGCCACACCCCGCACCTGCAAGGAAGACTTTTCAAATATACAAGAGCAATATAAATATATAGGGGGAAAATTTCAAAATCACAACAGTTTCACCAAGCAGAAAGAAACGCGAGCCATATGAAAAGACAAAGAAAAAAGGACCACAAGCAATGCAGGTCAACACAACTTTAGAAGAGGTAATAGCTGCAGCAGATGGAATGTCAGATAAAAAACTCAGGATATACATGCTTCAGATAACTCGAGTCTCAAGGAAGACATTAGACAGCAAAATCAGACAATGAAAGATCACTTCGACAATTAATTACACAAACAAATCCAAGAAGCAAAAGATCAATTATACAGGGAGATAGAAGTTGTAAAAAATGACAAACAGAAATCCTAGAAATGCAGGAAGCAATAAAACAACTTAAAAACTCAATTGAGAACACTACCATTAGAGTAGAACACTTAGAAGATAGAACATCAGACAATGAAGACAAAGTATTTCAACTTGAAAAGAACATAGACAGCTCAGCAAGACTGTTAAGAAACCATGAACAGAACATCCGTGAAATATGGGATAACATAAAGAGACCAAACTTAAAAGTCATTGGGATACAGGAAGGTATAGAGGTCCAAACCAAAAGAATGAGCAATGTATTTAATGAAATAATAAGAGAAAACTTCCCAGACTTGAAGAATGAGACAGACTCCCAAGTCCTAGAAGCCAACAGGACGCCGAATGTGCAAAATCATAAGAGATCCACACCTAGACGCATTATAATGAAGATACCCAACGTACAGAATAAAGAGAGAATTTTAAAAGCTACAATTGAAAGGAAGCAGATTACATTTAGGGGTAAAGCAATCAGGATAACAGCTGATATTTCAACACAGACTCTGAAAGCTAGAAGATCCTTGAAATATATGTTTTTGTCAGGAGCTTTAGCTTCATTTCTAGTGAAAGCATCAAAGCTGTGTCTGCATCTATGTAACCTGGAGAACATGGTTTCTTATTTTCCAAAAGACATGAGGCGGCAGTGCTGAATTCACTCTTTGTAGGTAAACTGTGGCCACTGAAGGCTAAGTGTCTCCCCGTGTGGACTGTGAAGCCATTTGTTCATCCTCCACTTTTCATGGTGTTTCTTGCCGCTGCACTGGGAGTTTGGTATTTGTTTCACTAAATAAAATGAGTTCAACTGAGACCCAGTGCTGGAGGGAGTTCTGTCATGTATGGTGGGTCAGGGTCTGCAGGAGAATTCACCAACCAGGATTCTATCCCACATAGATTGCCCCCTTGATCATAGCAACCTGATTCTGAACATTGCCCTGAAAATCTCCATATAAAAAGATGCCTTCACATGGAGAGGTTTCAGACATATAAGGTTCTGCTGGATGCATCATGTCAGTCTCAAGCCCTTTGGAAGTAATGGCAGATCCACATGGCCCCACAAGAGATGTTTTATCACACACCTGCACACCACCTGCACACACACCACTATTCAGTAGGCTACAAGTTACTGGCATTTCTGTTCTACACCATTTTCATGAAACCCAGACAATCAAGGCACTATCTGGTACACTCATGATGAGCAAAAGGACATCAAAGGTTCTCCAGTGCCACCTGGTCATTGGAATGGCAAAAAATTCATGGTATTTATGTAGCCACTTTTCAAGGATGAAGTTGGAAGCACTGTGGGTTTCAATTCATTCAGGAACCATTAAATGGTGAGGAAGCTCATTTCAATAAAAGATCTGGAGAACTCTCACAGGCAATTTTTCCCAAGGAGTGAGCTAGATCTCAGTTTAGAAGGGCGAATCTCATTAGTGGCCTATTCCACTGCCACACAAATGACCGCAATTGAAACCAAAACACTCCCACATGACCCTCATCTTCTGCCATAGAGACACTCATCATAACCTCTTGCTGCAGGTTTTCATGAGGGATGCAGCCCAAGACAGTGTCCAAAATAAGCTCACTTACCCCTCAATTGCCTAAAGTCAGGGTGGCCTGGACACCCTTCCTGTGAACCAGGAGTGATCAAATAGGCCTGCCCTTAATACTGCTCTGCTTCTCCATTTTGACTGTACTGATTGTTGAGTATAAATTCTTTGTGTGAATTGGAGTCATGAGAAAATCCAAGCACCTATGCATTAGCCTCTTCAGGGCTTTGAAAAACTCATTTGACCCAAATGATATCTATTCTCACTTGATAGAGGTCAGGACTTACAGAGGAAGGCAAGAGACTTCATCCACATTGACTGCTCTTATGGCCATTTTGGTTTTGGATTCAGAGATGGGATCTTTCTGTAGATCTGTCAGGTGCCGAGAATCTAAGCCCCAGCCTCACATAGGGCCAAGGGGCAGATTCAGACACATCCCTTTTGAAGCAATTAAGCAAACAGCCACAGGTGATGCCCATTCATTTTCATTTGAAAACTGTTTTCTTCAGGCTTTACAAAGGGGTTGCCTGAGGCAAAGAAATTCCTGACATTCAGGGCAACAGAACAAAAGGTTAGCAAAAGGCAGAAAGCAGGGTTTCTCCACTGAGGCTTTACTGGTCGCACTGATATCTGAGTTTTCTGAGATGCTCCCATTGCCTTCAGCTATCCAGTACATGGCCATGTAACAAAGCTTGGAGGCGGTACATATCTTGGACACCAAACCATGAGACTATTCCGGAGAGTGGCCAGAATTCAGGAAGAATACTGGAGCTTAGGAAGATAGTAGGTGTTGTCCATTCATAAGGCAAGCTGCAGTCCATTCATCAATTGTGCAGGATGAATGCTGGGTAGCTTTCTACTAGACAGGGCACTTCCATTGATGCATTCTCTTTTCAAATGTCAACAACCACGGACACAGTGGGATACACTTTTAGAAACCCTCGCCATGTCAAACGACTTTCTAGAAACAATCCACTCAAAAACAAACAATCCACCATCCCTACCTATTCTCAGAACATGAGACAAAACCACAAACTCACACCCACACCCACAAAGCACCTCCTTCCCAGAAGTAGGTCTTTGATTATCCGGAGTTTCCTCTGACTGGTGGGCCATACCATGTTCCCCCGAAATGGCCTGTACTTTCTCAGATTTGGTGTCTTTGCCAGAACAACTACCTGCTTTCTCAGGAAACACCTGTCTTCATAGCTTTCCTGGCATTTGGCCATCCTCACATCAGTTGGTACCAATAAAGACTGACTCTGTCCTTGGTAAATCCAATCAAGTGTGCCAACTGGGACTGGCACTGGCTCTGGGGGCCTAGCTTCCTGGTTCCCAAGTTAAGAGAGTTCCACTACAAAGGAAGTGAGGTGAGGTCACTTTTTTCAGGAACTGAATGAGGTCACTGCCTTGGCAACTACTTTGCCCTAACAGTTGCTTCCAAGGGTCCCATGAGATGGATGCTGCCCCAATTCCTGTGACATTTTTACAAGTTAGAATGGTATATCAACCATAGTCACCCAGGAACAGCTCTCCACACAGGCTTGGTTTGGTCCATCTTCTCTACATTAAGAAGAGAGAGGCTGATTCAGACACAACCCTTCATCCTGACCAGGCTGTTTGCCATGGAATATGACCTTTGCTCTCTCAGGTCCTTCATACCTGCCTACATGTTTTCCAGGGATAATTTCTGCATGGACCATTGAGGTTCTAAGTAGGTGGAAGATCCCCTCCATCCCTGCATTGTAAGACCAACTCTGTTCCAGCTCTTCTGTAATGTTATATTGAGGGAACAGTGTATGGTTATGCTTAATAACCAGTTCGATTTGGGTTAGGAATCATTGTACGGGATGTATAATGGTATTGGGTAACTGCAATACTTACAAGAATATATAGGTGAAATATAAGTATGAAAACAGAAATCCAGGTAAGATTTGAAGTCCAGAAAGTCATTGGGTCCTTGATTGGATTACTTAGCTTGAATTACGTTCTGCACAGGTATCTCAGATAAATTGATATACAATGGCATAGGAACTTGTACCTTGGATGATTGAATGTAGAAGAGAACATCCCCTCAAACAGAGATAGTCAGTAGGATCAGGAAGATAGTCGGTAAGTATCGGAAGAACAATGAGTATAGGATTTGGACCAAAAGTTATTTAGCAATAGGGTTTCGGTTAGAGAGTGAATTTCAATAACAGCACATGTGAAGGGTCTCTAACAATGATGAAGTGGGGAAAATATGTAGGAATGCAGATATCAATAGAGACATTAGGAAATCAGGCAAAGTATAAAGTGAGTGATAGGATTAGATATTTTCAACAGGGTTGAGGTTGAACATATAATCTTAGGAAGAAACAAATATGTAGTCACCAATCGGATTGACATTTGAGAGCATAAGGCACCCTGGACATGGATGTTTTTAGTAATCCATGTTAACTTTCTATTTAGGATTTTGTAGAATCATAAGTGTGACCTTTGAATTTTGTGTCTAGAATATTACTGTGATGAAATGTATATGTAGATCAGGTGACATGAGTATTTCTTCCACCATTTCTGGAAGCAATATTTTGAAGATGTATAAATTTGTATTGGGGCTACAAAAAGGTGCACCCTGTGTCTATGAATACAGAGGAAATGCATGAATAGACCATACTGTGAATAAATAATAAAACTGGTTTCAACTTGAAATAATAGATTGAAATAAATTTGAAAACAAATAAGAAATCTTATATTAATATACAATCATTCATTCCAACCCATTATACATCTAATGGAAATATGAGGATTTTGGTTTATCATGAAAAGTGTGTGACTTTGCTTCAAATTGATTATGAAAATCGAAAATAATTTGTTTGGAAAGAAGTCTCATGAAAAGACCAGTCAAGAAACCTGGAGGAATACATGTGTTCTGAAGCAGGAAGCGATTGAAAGTGAAACAAATGCCTATAAATTTGCGAAATTTTTGATGAAATATATGTCCTATGATGTCCATAAACTTAAGAAAGAGTAATGTACCAGTGTGGAATAAAAACGAACGTCAAAATACACAACACGTCCAATAGAATTCTACATGCATTGATGTTAAACTGGTTCAGTTACTGTAGAAATATTAGGATTTGAAGGCACCAATCACTGTAGTTAGTTTTCAGTACTAGGAAACAAATATGTACTTCAGGTGGATGAATATTTCTGAGAATAATCTTGTGAAAATTTTATTATAAATCCACATACATGAACATGAATGAATTTTGGGACTCTAAATAAGACACAAATATTTCATATTTTGAAAAATATGGAGACTATATATATATATATATATTTATATATACACACACACACACACACACACAAAACACACACACAGACTTTAAAATGTAGTAATATATGCCAATCGAAATCCATCATGAAATATATATCATCCACAAATGCAAAAATATATATTTTACAGAATATGGATTTATGTATAATTTTGTTCAACTAGGAAGCTCACCCATAGGTTGAATATTCAGTTCCAAAGCGTTTAGGAGGAGTGATCTCTTCTCACAATTTGTATTTGCTGAGGAAGCCACCTCACAAAAATATAGGTGTGATACCAGGTAGCTTTCAGTATGTGCATATAAAAATACATATGTTGAATAGGCTACAGAGAAAGGGAGTCAGTAATACACATATTTTGAACTTTAAAAACACATGGAGAACTATTTAATTAAAAATTGACTAGATTTATAACACATAAACTTTATCATGTAAAAGGCAAGTCCAAATATACATCATGCCTCCTTTGAACTGCTTGTATTTATATTCTGTTTGTGTTATTTTTCTCCATCATATTAGGATTAGTAGCCAGAGTCAAGTAGGGTATGGGATAGTGTCAGGGATTCTGTATTTTGAATGGAAAATTGGAAATTGTATCAAATGTGTGTGCAAATATGTGCAACCCAAAACTTCCCACTCTGATCCAGAACAATGCCTTGACATTACCTTCGCTCCAAGGAAGACACAATTAGAGGAGAAGAGTTAGAAAATTTGTGAATACATGTCTGGAATGGAAAATGCTCAGGAGTTCACAAACTTCGAGATGGTAGAGGAGTTTCCAAAAGCAAGGGACATGGTAAACACAACACCAACATGGAGCTCTTCTGGCCTAAAGACTGTTTGAGAAACTGCATGTGAGATTGGGCACTTGAAATATAAGTTGTTGTCAGAAGTTTTAGCTTTCTTTCTAGTGAGACCATCAAAGATGGGTCTGCATCTATGTGACCTGGACGACATGTTTTCTTATTTTCCAATGAACATGGGGCAGCAGTGCTGAATTCTCTCTTTGTAGGTAAACTGTGGCCACTGGGGGCTTAGTGTCTCCCCGTGTCGCTGTGAAGACATTTGGTCATCCTCCACTTTTCGTGGTGTTTCTTGCTGCTGCACAGTGAGTTTGATATTTGCTTTACAAAATACAAGGAGTTCAACTGGGACACAGTGCTGCAGGGAGTTCTGTCACTTGTGGTGGGTTAGAGTCTGCAGGAGAATGCACCATCCAGGCTTCTATCACTCATTGCTTGCTACATTGCCCCCTTTTCCATTGCAACCCAATTCTGAACATTGCCCTGAAACCTCTCTATATAACAAGGTGCCTTTACATAAATGGGTCTGCTGGCTGCTGCAAGTCAATCACATGCTATTTGGAAGCCAATGGCAGATCCACATGGCCCCACCACAGATGTTTTGTCACACACCTGCCCACAACTGCTCAAGGCGCACTACTCAGAAGGTTCCAACTTACTGGCATCTCTGTTCTATGCCATTTTCATGAAACCCAGTAAATCAAGGCCCAGTCTGGTACACTCATGATGAGCATCAGGAGATCTAACTGTTCTCCAGTGCCACCTGGTCATGGGAATTTTAAAAATTTCATGGTATTTATCTAGCCATTTTTCAAAGAGGAATTTGGAGCCACAGTGTGTTTCAATTCATTCATGAACCATTAAATGTTGTGGAAGCTCATTTCAATGAAAGATCTGGAGAACTCTCACAGGCAATGCTTCCCAAAGAGTGGCCTAAAGGTCACATGAGGCCAGGCCCATTGAGGTCTACAATGTGAGGTCCATGGGTGTTTTGACTCTCAAATATGCCTGCCAAGTCTTTCAGAATAAAATCCAGGTATATCCTGGCTGACATTCTCAGTGCTTTGTGGAAAGCCACCCTGGGCTTAGATCTCAGTTTCAAAGGGCAAGTCTAATGCGTGGCCTCCTAAAATCCCAACACAATTCATGTGAATACTTCTCTGAGGTCAGTTCCAGAACTCAGTCTCTAAGGTGAATCAAACCTGAGTTAAAGCCCAGGTGGACCCAGTCTTATCTTCCAACAGCCAAATAAATGACCACAATTAAATCCAAAACACTCCCACATTGCCCTCATCTTCTTCCATATAGACACTCATCATTACCTCTGGCTGGAGGTTTCCATGAGGGGTAAAGCACAAGACAGAGTCTGAAATAATCTAACTTGCCCTCATTTGCCTAAAGTCAGTGTGACCTGGACACCCTTCCTGCAAACAAGGAGTGATTTAATAGGCCTGCCACTAATACTGCTCTGCTTCTCCAATTTGAGGCCTACTGACTGTCATGTATAGATTCTTTATGTGATTTGGATTCATTAGAAAACCCAAGCACATATGGGCTAGCCTCTGCAGGGCTTTGAAGAACTCGATTAATTCAAAGGATGCCCAAATTCACTTGTTGGAGGTCAGGAACCTAACAGAGAAAGGCAATAAACTTCATCTACAATGACTGATTTTTTAGACATTTTGGTTTTGGATGAACACATGGGATCTTTCTTAAGATCCATTAGGCGCTGAATATCTAAGACACAGCCTCACACACGGCCAAGAGGCTGATTCACACACATATCTCTCAAAGCATTTTAGCAAACAGCCACAGGTGATGCCCATTCATTTCCATTTGAAAACTGTTTTCTTCAGGATTCACAAAGGGGTGGCCTGAGGCAAAGACCTTCCTGACATTCAGGGCAACAGAGGAATAGGGAAGCAAAAGGCCCAAAGCCGGTTTTCTCCACTGAGACTTTCCTTGTCACACTGATATCTGAGTTTTCTGAGATGCTCCCTTTCCTTTCAGCTATAGAATACATTGGCCATGTCACAGAGGTTGGAGGTGGTACATAACTTGGACAAAAAACCATGAGCCTACTCTGGAGAGTGGCCAGATTCAGAAAGAAAACAGGAACTTAGGAAGATAGTACGTGTTGCCCATTGATAAGGCAAGTCACAGTCCATTCATAAATTAGGCAGGATAAATGCTGGAATTCTTTCTACTAGACAGGACATATCCATAGATGAATTCTCTTTTCTAATGAATACAACCACGGACACAGAGAGTTACACAGATATAGAAACACTCACATTGTCAAAGGAATTACTAGACACAGTCCACTCCAAACCCAACAAACTGCCTTTCCTACTTATTCTCAGAACATGAGAAAAAACCACAAACTCACTCCCACACCCACAAAGACACCTCCTTCCCCCAAGTAATTCTGTGACTATCCTTAGTGTCGTCTGACTGGTAGGCCATACTATGTACCCCCAAATGGCCTGTCCTGTCTCAGATATGGTCTCCTTGGCCAAATCTGTGACGTTGTCAGGAGCCAGAAATGGGAAAGTACCTTTTTCTCAGGAAAGGCCCCTCTACAAAGCTCTCCTGGCATTTGGCCATCCTCACATCAGTAGGTTCCAGGAAACACTGATTCTGTCCTTGGTAAATCCAAACAAGTGACCTCAATGGGACTGGGACTGGGACTGGCTCTGGTTGCCTGGCTTCTGCACACAAGTTCAGAGAGTTCCATCACCAAGGAAGAGAGGTGAGATCACTTACTTCAGGTAGTGAATGAGGACACTGCCTTGGCAATCACTTTGTCCTAACAGTTGCTTCCAAGGGTCCCATGAGATAGAGGCTGCCCCTACTTCCTGTGACACTTTCACAAGTTAGAATGGTGAATCAACCATAGGCACCCAGGAACAGCTCTCCACACAGGCCTGGTTTGGTCCATTTTCTCTACATTGAGAACAGAGAGGCTCATTAAGATACAACCCTTCATCCTGACCAGGTTGTTTGCAATGGAAGATGAGTTTTGCTCTTTAAGGTCCTTCATAGCTGCCTATATCTTCTCCAGGGATCACATCTGCATGGACCTTTGAGTTTTTCAGCATATGGAATATCCCCTACATTCCTGTATTGTAAGACCAACACTGTCCCTGGTCTTTTGTTAAGTGAGATTGTGGGAACAGTGTATGTTTAGGGTTTAATAACATGTTTGATTTGGGTTAGGAATCATTCTGCTGGATGAATAATGGTATTGGGAACCTGTGATATTTATTAAAACATAGACATAAAATATAAGTATGAAAACAGAAATCTAGGTAAGATTTGAAGCTCAGAAGGGCATTGAGCTGTTGATTGTGATACTTAGCTTTGAATTATGTTCCGCATATATGTCTCAGATAAATCGATAATCAATGGCATAGGACCTTGTACCTTGGATGATTGAATGGAAAAGAGAACTTCCACTCAAACAGGGAAACTCAGTAAGATTAGGAAGATAGTCAGTAGCTTTCAGAAGAAGAGTGAGTACAGGATTTGGACCAAAAATTCTTTATCAATAGGGTTTCGCTTAGAGAGTGAAAGTAAATATCATCACATGTGAAGAGTCACTCACATGGTGAACTGGGGAAAATATTTAGGAAAACAGACATCAATAGAGACATTAGGAAATCAGCCAAAGTATAGAGTGAGTGATAGGATTAGACATTATTAACTGCATTTAGTTTGAATATATAATTTTAGGAAGAAACAAATACGTAGTCACCAATAGGATTGATATTTGAGACTATTAGGCAAACTGGACCTGGATGTTTTTAGGAATCCATGTTCAGTTTCCATTTAGGCTTTGGTACAATCATAAGTGTGACTTTTGCTTTTTGTGTCCAGAATATTACTGTGATACAATGTATATGTAGATAAGGTGACCTGAGTATTTCTTCCACCATTTCTGGGAGCAATATTTTGAAGATGTATAAATTAGTATTCGGGGAACAAACAGGTGCACTCTTTGTCTTTGAATATGGAGAATATGCATGTATAGACCATACTGTGAATAAATAATATAACTGGTTCCAACTTCAAATAATGGATTGAATTGAAATGTGAAAATATGCAGGAAATCTTATATTGATATACAACCATTCATTCCAACCCGTTTTACATCTAATGGTAATATGAGGATTATGGTTTATCATGAAGAGTGTGTGAGTTTTGCTTAAAATTGATTATGGAAATTGAAAATATTTTTTTTGGAAAAAAGACTCATAAAAAGACCAGTCAAGAAACCTGGAGAAATACATGTGTTCTGAAGCAGGAAGTGACTGAAAGTGAAACAAATGCTTATAAATTTGTGAAATTGTAGATGAAATACATATCCTCTGATGTGCATTCACTGAAGGAATAGTAATGTATCAGTGTTGAGTAAAAATGAACGTCAAAATAAACACCATGTCCCATAGGAATCTTCTTGCATTGATGTTAAACTGAGTCAGTTAATGTAGAAATATTAGGATTTGAATGCACCATTCACTGAATTTAGTTTTCAGTCCTAAGAAACAAATATGTATTTCAGGTGGATGAATATTTCTGAGAATAATCTTGTGAAAATTTGATTATAATTCCACATACATGAACATGAATGAATTTGAAAATTTGATTATAATTCCACATACATGAACATGAATGAATTTTGGGACTGTACATAAGACACATCTATTTCATATTTTGAAATATATGGAGAGTGTGTATATATATATATATATATATATATATATATATATATATATATATATATATATACAAGAGTGTGTATACACACACACACACACACAAAACAGACATTAAAAAGTAGCAATATATATGCCAATTGAAATTCTTCATGAAATATATATCATCCACAGATCCAAAAATCTTCATTTTACTGAGCGTGGATTTATGTGTAATATTGTTTAACTAGGAAGCTCACCCATAGCTTAAATTTTCAGTTACAACATCGTTTAGAAGGAGTGATCTCTTCTCATAATTTGTATCTGCCAAGTCAGCAACCTCACAAAAATGTACGTGTGATACCAGGTAGGATTCTATATGTGCATATAAAAATACATGTGCTGAATATGCTACAGAGAAAGGGAGACAGGAATTCACATATTTGTCAACTTTAAAAACACATTGAGAGAGGGAGGGGCAGATCTGCCAATCGCTCCTTCAAGGTAGGCGGACCTGCGACCCACCGGCTGAACAGGACCAGTGGCCCGCCACCGTGGAAAACACATCGCCCTGGTTGGGGGAGGGGCAATGCCGCCGGGCCTGCAAGGTAGGCAGACCTGTGACCCACAGCAGGACAGGCCCAGCAATCTGCGGAGGGGCAGAGACGCCCTCTGCGCCTGCAAGGTAGGTGGACCTGCAACCACCGACAGACCAGGCCTATGGCCCGCCAGCATGGTAGACACATCGTCCCGGTTGGGGGAGGGGCGGAGCAGCCACAGGCGCCTGCAAGGTAGACAGACCTGCAAGGGACAGACAAAACAGACCCAGTGGCCCGCGGATGGTCAAAGCTGCCGCCCACGCCTGCAAAGTAGCCCGACTTGCGACCCACTGGCAGAACAGGCCCAGTGCCTGCAGAGGGGCAGAGTTGCTGCTCGCACCTTCAAGGTAGGCGGACCAGCTACCGACTTACAGAACAGGCCCAGCAGCCTGCTGGTGTGGTAGGCACATTGTCCCAATTGTAGGAGGGGCAGAGCCACCACCCGTGCCTGCGAGGGAGATTTTGAAACTATACAAGAGCAATATAAATATATAGGGGAAAAATTCAATAACACAACAGTTTCACCAAGCAGAAAGGAATATGAACAGTATGCAAAGACAAGGAAAGAAAGGACCATAAGCAATGCAGGTAAAGTCAACGTTAGAAGAGGTAATATCTGCAGAAGATGGAATGTCAGATAAAGAACTCAGGATATACATGCTTCAGATGATCTGGAGTCTCAAGGAAGACATTAGAGAGCAAAATCAGACAATGAAAGATCACCTTGATAATGAATTACATAAAAAAAATCCAAGAAGCATAAGATCAACTATACAGGGAGATAAAGATTATAAAATCAAACAAACAGAAATCCTAGGAATGCAGGAATCAATAAACCAACTTAAAAACTCAATTGAGAATACTACCAGCAGAGTAGAACACTTAGAAGATAGAACATCAGACAATGAAGACAAATTATTTCAACTTGAAAAGAACACAGACAGCTCAGCAAGACTTTTAAGAAACCATGAGCAGAACATCCAAGAAATATGGGATAACATAAAAAGACCAAACTTAAGAGTCATTGGGATACAGGAAGGTATAGAGGTCCAAACAAAAGGAATGAGCAATATATTCAATGAAATAAAGGAGAAAACTTCCCAGACTTGTAGAATGAGACAGAATCGCAAATCCTAGAAGCTTACAGGATGCCAAATGTGCAAAATCATAAGAGATCCACACCTAGACATATTATAATGAAGATGCCCAACATACAGAAAAAGGAGAGAATTTTAAAAGCTACAAGATAAAGGAAGCAGATTACATTTAGTGGTAAACCAATCAGGATAACAGCTGATCTTTCAACACAGATTCTGAAAGCTAGAAGATCCTGCAATAACATTTTTCAAACACTGAAAGAAAATGGGTTCCATCCAAGAATTGTGTATCCAGCGAAATTAAGCTTCAGGATAGAAGATGAAATTAAAACTTTCCACGATAAACAAAAGTTAAAAGAATTTGCAGCTAGAAAACGATTTCTTAAAAACATCCTTGGCAAAACATCACAGGAAGGGGAAATGGAAAATAACAATGAAAACCAACAGTGGGAGGTAGAGGAGTAAAGGGGGGAAAATAATCAAGGAGGAAAACAAACCATGCTTAGTAACATAAATATACAAATATGGCTGGAAGAACAACCCATATCTCAATAATAACCCTAAATGTTAATGGCTTAAACTCACCAATTAAGAGACACAGGCTAGTAGAATGGATCATAAAACAAGACCCAACAATATGCTGCCTACTGGAGACACATTTGTTAGGAAAAGATATACATAGACTGAAGGTGAAAAGTTGGGAAAAATCATATCACTCATATGGACTTCGGAAACAAGCAGAAGTGTCCATACTCATATCAAATAAAATAGATTTCAAGCCAAAGTTAATCAAAAGGGATAAAGAGGGACACTACATACTGCTCAAGGAAACCATACACCAACAAGACAAAACAATCATAAATATATATGCCCCAAACATTGGTGCAGCTATGTTCATTAAACAAATTCTTCTCAAGTTCAAGATTCTAATAAACCAATATACAATACTCATGGGAGACTCAAACACACCTCTCTCACTACTGGACTGATCTTCCAAACAAAAGTTGAATAATGAAACTATAGAACTCAATAACACAATTAATAACCCAGACTTATGATATATATATATATATATATATATATATAGAATATACCACCCAACATCAAGCAGTTACACTTTTTTCTCAGCAGCACATGGATACTTCTCAAAAAATAAATCATATATTATGTCACAGAGCTACTCTTAGACAATATAAAGGAGTAGATATAATACCAGGCATCTTATCTGATCATAAGGAAATGAAACTGAAAATCAACAATGAAAGAAAGAAGGAAAAATCATGTATCACATGGAGAATGAAAAATAGGTTACTGAATGATCAATGGGTTATAGAAGACATCAAGGAGGAAATTAAAAAATTCTTAGAGATAAATGAAAACACAGACATTACATATCAGAATCTATGGGACACATTGAAAGCAGTTCTAAGAACAAAATTCATTGCTTGGATTTCATTCCTTAAAAAAAGGAGAAAAAAAAAATAAATGATCTCATACTTCATCTCAGAATCCAAGAAAAAGAAGAGCAAAACAACAGCAAAAGAAGTAGAAGCCAAGAAATAATTAAAATCAGAGCTGAAATTAATGAAATCGAAACAAAGAAACAATTGAAAAAATTGACAAAACTAAAAGATGGTTCTTTGAAAAAATAAATAAAATCGACCGACCCTTAGCCAAGCTAACAAAGAAAAGAATAGGGAGAATTCAGTATCACAACAGATAGTTCAGAAATACAGAAGATAATCCGAAATTATTTTGAATTCTTATTCTTCAATAAAATAGAAGATAGTGAAGGCATCGATAAATTTCTCAAGTCATATAATCTGCCCAGATTGAGTCAGGAGGATATAGGCAACCTAAACAGACCCATAACAATTGAGGAAATAGAATAAACCATCAAAAGACTACCAACTAAGAAAAGCCCAGGACCGGATGGGTATACAGCAGAGTTTTACAAAACCTTTAAAGAGGAACTAATACCATTACTTTTCAAGCTATTTCAGGAAAAATGCAAAAATCCTCAATGAAATTGTGGCGAATCGGATACAAAAACATATTAAAAAAATTGTGCACCATGATCAAGTAGAATTCATCCCTGGGATGCAAGGCTGGTTCAATATACAGAAATCAATAAATGTTATTCATCACATCAATAGACTTAAAAATAAGAACCATTTGATCATCTCGATAGATGCAGAAAAAGCATTCGACAATGTACAGCATCCCTTTATGTTCAAAACTCTGGAAAAACTAGGGATAACAGGAACATACCTCAATAATGTAAAAGCAATCTATGCTAAGCCTCAGGCTAGCATCATTCTGAATGGAGAAAAATTGAAGGCATTCCCTCTAAAATCTGGAAGAAGATAGGGATGCCCTCTCTCACTACTTCTGTTCAACATAGTTCTCGAAACACTGGCCAGAGCAATTAGAGAGATTAAAGAAATCAAAGGCATAAAAATAGGAAAAGAAGAACGTAAATTATCACTATTTGAAGATGACATGATTCTATACTTAGCAGACCCAAAAAGGTATACAAAGGAACTATTAGAGCTAATAAATGAATTCACCAAAGTGGCAGGATATAAAATCAATACGCATAAATCAAAGGCATTCCTGTATATCAGCAACAAATCCTCTGAAATAGAAATGAGGACAACCACTCCATTCAAAATATCCACACACACAAAAAAAAAAAATACTTGGGAATCAACCTAACAAAAGAGGTGAAAGACTTATAAAATGAAAACTACAGAACCCTAAAGAGAGAAATAGAAGAAGATCTTAGAAGATGGAAAAATATACTATGTTCATGGATAGGCAGAACTAACATCATCAAAATGGCAATATAACCAAAATTCTCTATATGTTAAATGCAATGCCAATCGGGTCTAAAAGCATGCAATGGAGGAAGGATAGCATCTTCAATCAACAAATGGTTCTGGGAAAACTGGAAATTCATATGCAACAAAATGAAACTGAATCCATTTCTCTCGTCATGCACAAAAGTTAACTCAAAATGGATTAAGGAGCTTGATAGCAAATCAGAGACACTGCATCTGATACAAGAAAAAGTTGGCTATGATCTACATACTGTGGGGTTGGGCTCCTAATTCCTCAATAGGACACCCATAGCACACGAGTTAATAACTAGAATTAACAAATGGGACTTACTCAAACTAAAAAGTTTTTTCTCATCAAAAGAAAAAATAAGAGAGGTAAATAAGTAGTCTACATCCTGGGAACAAATCTTTACTCCTCACACTTCAGATAGAGCCCTAATATCCAGAGTATACAAAGAACTCAAAAAATTAAACAATAAGAAAACGAATAACCCAATCAACAAATGGTCCAAGGACCTGAACAGACACTTCTCAGATGAGGACATACAATCAATCAATAAGTACATGAAAAAATGCTCACCATCTCTTGCAGTCAGAAAAATGGAAAACAAACCCACCCTAAGATACCGTCTCACTCCAGTATGATTGGCAGCCATTATGAAGTCAAACAACAAGTGCTGGCGAGGATGTGGGGAAAAGGGTACACCTGTACATTGCTGGTGGGACTGCAAATTGGTGCAGCCAATTTGAAAGAAGTATGGAGATTTCTTGGAAGCTAGGAATGGAACCACCATTTGACCCAGCTATTCCCCTTCTCAGTGTATTCCGTAAGACCAAAAAAGTGCATGCTGCATTGACACTGCTACATTGATGTTCATAGCAGCACAATTCAAAATAGCAAGAGTGTGGAACCAACTTAGATGCCCTTCAATAGATGAAGGAAAAAAAATGTGGCATTTATACACAATGGAATAATACTCTGCATTAAAAAATGTCAAAATCATAGAATTTGCCGGGAAATAGATGGCATTAGAACAGATTATGCTAAGTGAAGCTAGCCAATCCCTAAAAAAAAAAACAAATGCCAATAATTTTATTTGATATAAAGAGAGTAACTAAGAACAGAGTTGGGAGGAAGAGCATGAGAAGAAAATTAACATTAAACGGGGGTGAGATGTGGAAGAGAAAAGGAAAGAGAAGGAAAATTGCATGGAAATGGAAGGAGACCCTCATGGTTATACAAAATTACATACAAGAGGAAGTTAGGGGAAAGGGGGGAAAAAACCAAGGGGGAGAAATGAATTACAGTAGATGGAGTAGAGAGAGAAGATGGGAGGGGAGGGGATGGGGGATAGTAGAGGATAGGAAAGACAGCCGACTACAACAGACACTACTATTGCAATACGTAAAACAGTGGATGTGTAACAGATGTGATGCTGAAACCTGTATACGGGGTAAAAATGGGAGTTCATAACCCACTTGAATCAAAGTGTGAAATATGATATGTCAAGCAATAGGTAAAGTTTTGAACAACCAACAATAAAAATTAAAGGAAAAAAACACATAGAGAACTATTTCAATGAAAAATGGACTAGATATATAACACCTACCCTTTATCATGCAAAAGGCAAGTCCAACTATACACCATGCTTCCTCTGAACGGCTTGTATTTCTATTCTGTTTGTGTTATTATTCTCCATCATAGTAGGATTAGTAGTCAGAGTCTAGTAGGGTATGGGTTAGTGTCAGGGATTCAGTATTTTGAATGGAAAAAAGGAAAATGAATCCAATGTGCATGCAAATATGGGCTACACAATAAATTTCCCACTCTCTTCCAGAACAATGGCTTCACATTACCTTCGCCCCAAATAAGACGCAATTAGAGGAGAAGAGTTGGAAAATCTGTGAATATATATCTGGAATGGAAAATTCAAAGGAGTTCACAACCTTGGATGTGGTAGAGGAGTTTCCAAATGTAAGGGACAAGGTAAACACTCCACATACTTGTAGCTCTTCTGGCCTAAAGTCTTCTTGAGAAACTGCCTCTGATGTTGGGAACTCAAAATATATGTTGTTGTCAGGAGCTTTAGCTTTCTTTCTAGTGAGACCATCAGAGCTGGGTCTACATCTCTGTGACCTGGAGGACGTGGTTTCTTATTTTCCAATGAACACTAGGCTACAGTACTGAATTCTCTCTTTGTAAGTAAACTGTGACCACTGGGGTCTAAGAGTCTCCCCGTGTGGACTGTGAAGGCATTTGGTCATTCTCCACTTTTCGTGGTGTTTCTTGCTGCTACACTGGGAGATTGGTATTTTCTACACGAAATACAAGGAGTTGAACTGGGACACAGTGCTGAAGGGAGTTCTGTCATGTGTAGTGGGTCATGGACTGCAGGAGAATGCACCAACCAGGCTTCTAGCCCACATAGATTGTCCCCTTGTCCATAGCAACTTGATTATGAACATTGCCCTAAAAATTCTCCATATACCAATATGCCTTTACATATAAGGGTTTCCTGGCTGCACCACGTCAGTCACATGCCATTTGGAAGCAATGGCAGATCCACATGGCCCCACCACGGATGTTTTATCACAAACCTGCACACCAAAGCTTGCGCCTACAATTGAGGAGTATCCAACTTACTGGCATCTCTGTTCTACACCATTTTAATGAAACTCAGTCAATAAAGGCACTCATGATCAGCAATAGGGCATACAAAGGTTCTCCAGTGCCACCTGGTCATAGGAATTTCAAAAATTTTATGGTATTTATCTAGCCATTTTTTAAGGTGGAAGTTGGAGGCACTGTGGGTTTCAATTCATTTAGGAACCATTAAATTGTGAGGAAGCTCATTTCAATGAAATCTCTGGAGGACACTCAAAGGCAAGTCTTCCCAAAGAGTCGCCAAAAGGTCACATGAAGCCAGGCCCATTGAGGTCTACAGTGTGAGGTCTATGTATGTTTTCACTATGGCTGCCAAGTCTTTCAGAATAAAATCTTGTGATATCCTGGTTGAGATTCCCAGTGCTCTGTGGAAAGCCAGCCTGGGCCTAGGTCTCAGTTTCCAAGAGCGAGTCTCATGTGTGGCCTCCTAAAAACTCAAAACAATTCATGCCAATACTTCTCTGAGTTCAGTTCCATAACTCAGTCTCTAAGGGGAATCACACCAGATTTCAAGTCCTGGTTGACCTACTCATCTCTTCCAACCCCAACACAAATGACCAAAATTAAACCAAAACATTCCCACATGACCCTCATCTTATTGCATATAGACACTCATCTTAACCTCTGGCTGGAAGTTTCCATGAAGGACACAGCCCAAGACAGTGTCCAAAATAGGCTTCCTTGCCCCTTATTTTCCTAATGTCAGGGTGGCCTGAACACCCTTCCTGTAACCCAGGAGTGATCAAATAGGCCTGCTGTAATACTGCTCTGCTTCTCCAATTTGAGGCCTACTGACAGTGGGGTTTAGAATCTTTATGTGAATTGGAGTCATAAGAAAACACAAACACCACTGGGCTAGCATGTGCAGGGCTTTGAAGAAATCATTTGACCCAAATGATCCCTATTCTCACTTGATGGAGTTCAGGAACCTTACAGTGGAAGGCAAGAGACTTTATCCTCAATGACTCCTCTTTTGGGTATTTTGGTTTTGGATTCACACATGGGATCTTTCTTTATATCAATCAGGTGCTAAGAATCTAAGCCACAGCCTCACACAGGGCCAAGAGGCTGATTCAGACACACCCCTTTCTAAAGCAATTAGGCAAAGAGCCACAGGTGAGGCCCATTCATTTCCATTTGAAAAGTGTTTTGTTCTGGCTTCACGAAGGTGTGGCCTGAGGCAAAGAAATTCCTGACATACAGGGGAATAGAACAAAAGGTAAGCAAAAGGCCCAAAGCACGGTTTTTCCACTGAGACTTTACTGGTCACACTGATATCTGAGTTTTCTTAGTTGCTCGCTATTCCCTTCAGCTATCCAGTACATGGCCATGTCACAGAGCTTGAAGGTGGTACTTCTCTTGGACACAAAACCATGAGCCTATTCTGGAGAGTGGCCAGAATTTAAAAATAAAACCAGAACTTAGGAAAATAGCAGGTGTTGCCCATCGATAAGGGAAGCCGCAGTGCATTCATATATTCGGCTGGATGAATGCTGGGAAGCTTTCTACCAGACAGGACACATCCATTCATGCATTCTCTTTTCTAATGTCTACAACCAAGGACACAATGGGATACACAGACATAGAAACACTTGCTTTATCAAATCACTTATTAGAAACAGTTCACTCCAAACCAAACAAACCGCCATTCCTACCTATTCTGAGAACATGAGACAAAAGCACAAACACACACCCACACCCACAAAGCACCTTCTTCCCCCAAGTAGGTCTCTGACTATCCGGAGTGTCCTCTGACTATTGGGCCAAACTATGTTCCCCCGAAATTGCCTGTCCTGTTTCAGATCTGGTTTCCTTGGCCAACTCTGTAAAGTTGTCAGGAGGCAGCGGTGATCCACTACCTGCTTTCTCAGGAAAGGCCACTCTTCAGAGCTTTCCTGGCTTTTGGCAATCCTCATATCAGTAGGTACCAACAAAGACTGATTCTGTCCTTGGTAAATCCAAAGAAGTGAGACCACTGCTACTGGGACTGGAATGGGATTTGGGTGCCTGGATTCTTTGATCCCAAATTCAGAGAGTTCTATCACCAAGGATGTGAGGTGAGGTCTGAGGTCACTTCCTTTAGGAACTGAATGAGCTCACACCATTTGCAACCACTTTGTCCTAACAGTTGCTTCCAAGGGTCCCCTGAAATGAAGGCTGCCCCTGCTTTCTGTTACAGTTTCACGAGTTTGAATGGTATATTAACCATAGGCAACCGGGAACAGCTCTCCACACAGCCTGGTTTGGTTCTTCTTCTCTACATTAAGAAGAAAGAGGCTGATTCAGACATATCCCTTCATCCTGACCAGGTTGTTTGCAAGAGAAGATGACTTTTGCTCACTCAGTTCCTTCATAGCTGCCTACAACTTCTCCAGGGATCATTTTTACATGTACCTTTGAGTTTCTTAGCAATAGGAAGTTCCCCTACATTCCTATATTGTAAGACCTACTCTGTCCCTGCTCTTCTGTAAAGTTATATTGAGGGAACAGTGTATGGTTAGGGTTAATAACAGGTTCAATTTGCATTAGGAATCATTCTGCTGGATGAATAATGGTATTGGAAACCTGCGATATTTACAACAATATATAGGTGAAACATAAGTATGAAAACAGAAATCTATTTAAGATTTGAAGCCCAGAAGAGCATTGGGACCTTGATTGTGATACTGAGCTTTGATTTATTTTCTGCACAGATGTCTCAGATACATCAATATACAATGGCAAAGTTCCATGTATTTTGGATGATTGATTGTCAAAGAGAACTTCCAGTCAAAAAGGGATAATCAGTAGGATTAGGAAGATAGTCGGTAGGTTTAGAAAGGAGAGTGAGCATAGGATTTGGACCAAAAGTTCTTTAGCTATAGGGTTTCGGGTATAGAGTGAATGTAAATGTCACCACATGTGAAGAGTCAGTCACAATGATGAACTGGGGAAAATATGTAGGAAAGCAGATATCAATAGAGACATTAGGAAATCTGGCAAAGTGTACTCGGTAGCGAAAGGTTAATATAATAGGTACTTATCACTTCCTGTTTTCTGTATGCTTAATAAAACACTGTTAAAATCTTGAGAACTGTTTGCTAATCTTGTTCCCAGAATGTTCTGTCCTCAACTGCCAAACTGCAGAAAGTACTTCCTCACCCAGTTGCCCACAAACAGCTCACTCGCCCGGACCCATCAATAAACATCCTGCCCTGCCCTCTCAAAGGAAAGTATATAAGCTCTGCTTAAGCTGTTCTCAGGGCTCTCTGCTCTATTCAAGTGAACTCTGAGCCCCAGCATGCTGGACCCATAATAAACCCTTTGCTTTTGCATGAGACAGTCTCTTGGTGGTTTCTTCCCCGGACGCTCGCCCGACCTTTACATATGGAGGTTCCACTGAGATCCAGCAGCGGCAGATGAGAGACCCCAACGGGCTCCTCTCGGGGTATGTAAGGCGCCTCTTTCTGGTTTCAGGTTTCAGGTTAGGGCTTGGCAAAATGGCTGTTGATGAAGAGTGTGAGCTCTCTCCGACGATGGCTGACAGACATGTCATAGAGCCACAGGCCACGTCACTGGGGGACTCCCCAGAGAACTCGGGAAATCGAGGAACAATAGTCTCCTCAACTCAGTGATATTTTGTTTCAGATTCGGCATATCCAGCCCATCAGGTTTTGCCGGCTACTCAGTCCTGGTCTCAGTGTTGGACGTCCATTGCCTGTCTTTATTGTTTTGTCTTGTCTGTGTCGTGTGTCGTTGCTTTTACTGATTGTTTATCTTTCATAATGGGATAGAGCACTTCAATGCCTCTTTCCCTGACCCTTGATCATTGCACCAAAGTCCGCTTAAGGGCTCAGAATCTTTCTTTTTCAGTAAAACGCTGGACCTGGCAGACTCTCTGTGCCTCAGAATGGCCCACCTTTGGATTCAGATAGCCCCTAGAAGGATCTTTCTACTTCCCACTAATTTAAAAAGTCAGAGATATTGACTTTCAGCCAGCGCCACATAGACATCAGGATCAAGAGACATATATCTTAACTTTTCAGGACATCTGCAATTCTCCTCCTCCATGTGTGAAGCTTTTCCTTGCCCCTGCCCCCACTCCTACTCCTTCCCTCATGCTCTCTCAAACCTTCTGCTCCTCCTCCTCCTTCAACCTCTGTTCTCCCTGAGTCACAAGATTTGACTCTACTGGACTCTCGTCCTACTACTTATTCCCTGCCCTCGTCCCCCAACCCCCAACACCCTCTAAGTAATTCCCCTGCTGCTGACTCAGCCTGTCCGCCATTGGAGGAAGCTAAGCGAGCCCAGCGCACTCCAAATAACTCCCCTGCAGCAAACACACCCCCTCCTCCCCTGGAGGATGCTGGCCCAGCTAAAGGAATTTGCCGGCGTTGAATGATTGAAATCCCTGGAACTCCCGTGATGCTCCCTCTCCATTTCTAAGGAACAATGATTGATGACAACCATGGGGGAAAAGTGCAAGCCTACCAGTTTTTACCTTTCTCCTCTTCAGACCTAAATAACTGGAAAAATAACAATCCCCCTTTTACTGAGGACCCCACCTGGGTCTCAGGTGTGGTTGAATCATTGATGTTTTCACACCAGCCTACTTGGGATGACTGCCAACAACTCCTAGGGACTCTCTTCATGACAGAGGAACAAAAGAGAATCTTCCTGGATTCTAGAAAAAAATATTCTCGGACCAGATGGGTGACCGACAAAACTTCCCAACATATGCAAAGCCGCCTTTCCCTTGCACAGACCCAACTGGGACCCCAAAACCTGTGAAGGTAATGAGCATCCTTCCTCTTATTGCCGGGCTCTAATAGTGGGTATCTTAGTGGCCGCTAGGCGATCAACTATTTTGGCCAAGGTAAGAGAGATTATTCAAGGGACTGATGAATGTCCCTCCATGTTCCTACAGGGAATTATGGAGGCATATAAGAGATTTACTCCTTTCGATCCTCAGGCAGAGAATCAAAAGGCATCTGTCATGGTGGCCTTTATTGGGCAAGCTGTTCTGGATATTAAAAGACAGTTACAATGCTTAGATGGATTACAAGATATGACTTTGAGAGGTTTAGTCAGAGAAGCCAAGAAGGTATACTAAGAGAGAAACTGAGGAAGAGTATGGAGCAAAGGGAGGATAAAAGAAACAAAAGACAGACTAAGGCATTGACTAAGGTCCTGGTCACAACAACAAATAGACCAGAAATTAAGAAACATGGAGACAGGAAGGGACAACGGGGACCACACTAGAGGCCACCCCTGGCCTCAATTCAATGTGCCTACTCTAAAAAAAAGGACACTGGGCTAAAGAGTGCCCTAGAAAGAGACAGCCAGGCCAGCTGGACATTCTGACTCTGTAGGATTACTAAGAAAGTCGGGGCTCAGATCCTCTCCTTGAGCTCAGGTTAACTTTTGAAGTGGAGGGACCCCAGTATACATTGAAGTGGATACAGGGGCAATATATTCTGCCTTTAAGGCCCCATTGGAACCTCTATCAAATAAAAGGTCTCTAATTCAAGGGGCTAATGGCAGTAAATATCAGGCTTGGACAACTAAGAGGACCATGGACCAGGGGAAAGGAAAAATCCATCACTCCTTCCTAGTAATCCCAGAATGCATGGCCCCATTGATTGGCAGAGATCTGCTCACAAAGCTCTGGGCCAAAATAACTTTTAACCCTGAAGGCCCCCAAGTGGAATTTCTAAATCCTTCAGTAAAAACTCCTATAATCACGGCTCTAACTATGTCAGTAGAAAATGTACATCAAATCACTCACCTTGGTTCAAAGAAACTGCATTCATTTTTGAAGGATCAAAAACAGTTTTCCACTAACCGACTCACAGTGAAAGGAAACAACTGAATGGATAACAAAAGCCTGTTGGGTCCATCAATTGGTTAATTCTTACCCTTCCAAGCTTCCTGCAGGAAAGCACCTACGAGGAACCAGACCAGGACAATTCTGGGAAGTGGACTTTACTGAAATTAAGCCAGCAAGGAATGGACTTAAATATCTCCTAGTCTTTGTAGATACATTTTCAGGATGGATTGAAGCTTTCCCCCCCAAAAAAAAGAAAAGAAAAAAAATGAAACAGCGCAAATGGTGGTCAAGAAGATTCTGGAAGATATTTTTCCAAGGTATGGCCTGCCTAAAGTAATAGGGTCTGATAATGGACCGGCGTTCGTGGCCCAGGTAACTCAGAGGTTAGCAAGGACCCTGGGGATTAATTGGAAATTACATTGTGTTTACAGACCCCCGAGTTCAGGACAGGTAGAAAGAATGAATAGAACCATTAAAGAGACCATAACGAAATTAAGCTTAGAGACCGGCATAAAAGATTGCACTATGCTCCTGCTTTATGTACTGTTTCATGCAAGAAATACTCAATCTATTTCTTTGTGTAACCTCACACCCTGTGAAATTCTCTATGGTGTCCCTCCTCCAGTAAGGGTCCTACCCCAACTCTAAGACCTAACGATTCCTTCCACACCCCCTTGCTTAAAAGACTTAAAGCTCTTGAAAGAACTCAGAGACACCTGTGAAAACAGATGGCCACTGCCTACCAACCTGGGGATGAGGGGACTCTACAGCGATATCAAATAGAGACTTCATCTATGTAAGACGACATCTGGTGTCATCCCTGGAACTCCCCTGAAAAGGACCATACCAGGTGCTACTTATAACACCTACAGGGTAAAGGTAGTCAAAATCACTTCCTGGATCCCTACCTCTCATCTCAAGCCTGTGCCCTGTCCAGACTCTGGCTGGAAACTGGAAAAGACTGGAAACCCTTTCAAATTGTGGATTCGCTGTGTGGATAAGGCTATAGACTCTCCCCTTGACCACCAGTAGTCCTAACCCTCATAAGCCTGTTCAGCAGCGATGTCTGATCACAAATCCTACTGGAAAGGAAGTATGGTCTATCTTGCATACAGCCCGCTTAGGGACCTGGTGGCCATCTCTCCAGCCAGACATTTGTCAGCTGCGTATAGGTCTTCCCTATTGGGATATCCCTAATGAAGAGGATCCCACTAAAATTCCATTAAATTCCTTCCATACCATAGATAATGGAAACAAACATTATTGATGTAGGGACACGCGAGCCAGATGCTGGTTGGCTAGCCTAGATTACTATGTTTGCCCAGTGTACTATCAAAGCCACAAACAGTCAAGGCTGTGTGCTGGAAACGCCAACATCTTCTGTAAGTCATGGGGATGTGAGCATACAGCGACTGCCACATGGAACCCAAACTCCTCATCAAATTCTGTACACAGCATTGGCCATATTACCAATTAGACAACCAAAACTGATGGCCCCCTGAGGGGTCTCTAGATCTTCAAATTCTGTGTGACCTTTTTAACTTCTGCAAGTGCTCAAAAGGGTGAAAGGAGATTCCTCTATGTGGAGGCCTTTTCTCTCCTTTGCTCACATCGTGAACTATGCTTCTCCAATACATGCTCACCCTCAGCCTTCTGCTCTAGACTCTCTGTTGTCACTCCCACATCATCAACTTGATTTCTCCCCTCCAATTACTATATTAAAAACCCAAACCTCCACCGTTTCTCAGACCATTGCCCCCTTGATGAGGTAGCAGGTACTGAGGTAACCCTCCACTCACTCACTCCTCTCTTCTCCTGTCAGTGCCCACACTAGGTCCCACCAGGTCCTCTTACCAGCTAACCCAAAGCTCAAACCAGCTGAGAAGAGCCCTCAGACCCCTATCCAAGATGTAATGAAAATGGCCTTTAAAGTTGCTTTGTCATCACTGAAAACAGGTTACTAAGAATTTAAAGTCCCTTACAGGCTTTTTGGGATACTCACTCCCATCTCCCTCTCTGTTCTACCCGTTCTACTACTCATGTTTTTGGTGCTAGGAAGATCTCAAAACCCTTTTCCATTATTCTTTTACATCTCTCCTTCCTCATTCTCAGATCCAAAGAGCTGCGCTCAGCCCTGCATTTCCCGTCTTCCCCCTCTGTACCAGGCCCACAGGAAAGTCTTAACTGACCTTATCCAGAAGTTTTCACCATGGCTAACTTTAGGACTTTCAGCAAAAGAGTCCCTATAAAAGAGTTCAGTGTAGATAAACTTCCTCTTTTTGTGTTGCCCTGGTCTACCTGGCAACTGGCTGAAAAAAATCAGCACTCCTGAGCTAGACACACCCTTACTAGTTTTTCACAACTTATGTGATCAAGGCCTCTGGCCTTGAGCTGGGGCTTCATAGAGATGGCTATATTTGTAAGATGGATAAGTTGCAAACTGGGCTCCGTGGAAACAGCTGGCAGAGGGAAAAAAGGGGAAAAAAAAGCTCTCCCGCACCCAGGTGTCCTTGAAAATTTAACTTGCCCAGAACTGAGGAAAAATCAGAAACAAAAACTGCTCTTTGTGAACTTCTGCAGACTGTGAACTTCAGAGCCCCTTCCCTTACATGTTGGGTACAAAATTCTGAAACTACCTAAACTTGGGATTCAGGGGATTAATTGATTACAACAGAAGCAATGCCCTCTGAATCTGGTTGCAACCAAATATGACTGTTTCCTTGTCTTTGGTGCTATCTTAGGTGCCTTGCCTTTTCCGTCCCTACAACAATATAATTCTATATACTTAAACGTTGTTTATGTTTTTATGAAATGGTCAACAGAAGTGATTAATTGTGTAATGGTGCAGATGTTTCCCAGAGTGCTCTATTATGACGCAGGTTCATTTGAAGATCAAATAGAGGGGCATACAACCCGGTTCAGGTGGGAACATATATCTCTCACCTTAGCCATTCTATTATGAATAGGAGTTGCTGCCCGGGTTCGCACAGGAACCACTGCCCTGGTCCATGGGACACAACAAATGACCCAATTAGAAGCAGCAATAGATCAAAACTTAAAGATATTAGAAAATTCCATCACAGCTTTGCAGGAATCTTTTACCTCTCTCTTTGAAGTTTGCTGGGAGCCATCAGCCAAGTAGGTATGACAAATTCCTTGCCAGCTTACTCCCATGCTGTCTAGTGGAAGGACTTCTGAAAGGTGACCTTGCTCAAGGACCAGGGCAGGATCCGTGTTTAGGGTGTTCCCCCTTTAGAATAGGGCGGTTTAGCATAATAGGAGATTAGGGTGTTCCCCCTTTCGAATAGGGCAGTTTAGCATAATAGGAGATTAGGGTGTTCCCCCTTTAGAATAGGGCGTATCCTGCTGCTGAGTTCCTCTTGAGTGCTTAGGGTCAGACAGTATATTTTGGAAGACAGAAGCCCATGCAGAGTGGATTTGGGAGAGAGTGGATTTGGGCAGAGAACGTGGATTCCCCCAGATCGTGTTTGTAGACGGCCGGTGTGAGTTCGGGAATAAAGAATTGCTGTTTGAATCTACAAGCTGTGTGGAGACTCGTGATTTGTGCCCAGCCAAAGACTGCGGCAGAAGTTGTTTTACAGAAAAGTCGAGGGTTGGACCTCCATTTCATGAGAGAAGGGAGCCTTTGTGCTGCATTGAGGAAAGAATGTTTTTTTTTTTTTTTTTTTTTTTTTTTTTTTTTTTTATGTCGACCATACTGGAGTTGTAACAAACTCTATGAGTAAATTAAAAAGATGCCTTGAAGAGCATCAAAGAGAGATAGAGACCCAAAATTGGTGGTTTGAGTCTTGGTTTACACAGTCCCCCTGGTTAACTACATTTTAATCAACCCTGGCCGGTCCAATAATAATCCTCATTTTATTGCTTACTATAAAACCCTGTTTCTCAACCATGTAATTTCTTTTCTCCAAGCTCAAATTGGACAAGTTAAACTTATGTTAATACCCCACTAGCATACATAAAATGTGACACCCCCCAACAATCACTTTTATGATTAAAAGTAGCCAGAAGAAGAAGTGGGGAATGAAATGTTAATAAAATATGTACTTGTCACTTCCTGTTTTTCTGTACGCTTAACAAAACACTGTTGAAATGTTGAGAAATGTTTTCTAATCTTGTTCCCAGAATGTGCTGTCCCCAACTGCCAAACTGCAGAATGTACTCCCTCACGCGTTTACACACAAACCGCTTACTCGCCCTGACCCATCAATAAACTTCCCTCCCTGCCCTCTCCAAGAAAATTATATAAGCTCTGCTTAAGATGTTCTCAGGGCTCTCTGCTCTATTCAAGTGAGCTCTGAGCCCCAGCATGCTGGACCCCAAATAAACCCTTTCTGTTGCATGAGATAGTCTCTTGGTGGTCTCATCCTCTGACACTCACCCTACATTTACTTGGATGATTGAATGTAGATGAGAACATCCATTCAAAAGTGATAGTCGGTAAAATTAGGAAGATAGTCAGTAGGTTTAGGAAGAAGAGTTAGTATAAAATTTGGAACAAAAGTTATTTAGCAATAGGGTTTCGGTTACAGAGTGAATGTAAATGTCAACACAAGTGAAGAGTCAGTCACAATGATGAATTGGAGAAAATATGTTGGAAAGCAGATATCAATACAGACATTACAAAATCAGGCAAAGTATAAAGTCAGTGATAGGATTAGACATTTTCAACAGGGTTGAGTTTGAATATATAATCTTAGGAAGAAACGAATATGTAGTCATCAATAGGATTGATATTTGAAAGCATTAGGCAAATTGGAAATTGATGATTTTAGTAATCCATGTTCACTTTCCATTTAGGCTTTGGTACAAATAAAAGTTTGACCTTTGAATTTTGTGTCCAGAATATCACTGTGATAAAATGTATATATAGATCGGGTGACATAAGAATTTCTTCCACCATTTTTGGGAGCAATATTTTGAAGACTTATAAATTAGTATTTGGGGTACAAACAGGTGTACCCTGTGTCTATGAATATAGAGATAATGCATGAATAGACCAACTGTGAATAAGTAATATAACTGGTTCCACTTTAAATGGTGGATTGAATTGATATCTGAAAATATGAAAAATCTTATATTGATATACAATCATTCATTCCAACAAGTTATACATCAATGTTAATATTAGGGTTATGGTTTATCATGAAGGGTGTGTGAGTTTTGCTTCAATGTGATTATGAAAATCGAAAATAATGTGTTTGGAAAAAAGAATCTTGAGAAGACCAGTTAAGAAATATGGAAGAATACATGTGTTCTAAAGTAGGAAGTGATTGAAAGTGAAAAAACGCCTATAATTTTGTCATCTTTTTGATGAAATATATATCCTATGATGTGCATAAACTGAAGAAATAGTAATGTACCAGTGTTGAATTAAAATGAACATCAAAATACACATCATGTTCCATTTGAATCTTCTTGCATTGAGGTTAAACTGGGTCAGTTACTCTAGATATATTAGGATTTGTATGCAACATTCACTGAAGTTAGTTTTCAGTACAAAAAACAAAGAAGTATTTCAGGTGGATGAATATTTCTGAGAATAATATTTAGAAAAGATCATCATAAATCCACATACATGAATATGAATGAATTAAGGGAGTGTATATTAAGATACAAATATTTCATATTTTGAAAAATCTGGAGAATGTGTGTATGTATATATATACACATATATATACATACACACAAACACATTAAAAACTCGCAATATATATGCTATTCGAAATTCATCATGAAATATATATCATTCACAGATCTAAAATATTCATTTTACTGAACATGGATTTATGTATAATGTTGTAAAACTAGGAAGCTCATCCATTGGTTATATTTTCAGTTCCAACGGTGTTTAGGAGGAGTGATCTTCTCTCACAATTTGTATCTGCCAAGTCGTTCACCTCACAAGAATGTAGGTGTGGTACCAGGTAGGATTCTATATGTGTTTATTGCTGTTGCATTGGGAGTTTAGTAATTGCTTCATGGAATCCAAGGAGTTCAACTGGGACACAGTGCTGGAGCGAGTTCTGTCAGGCGTGGTGGGTCAGGGTATGCAGGAGAATGCACCAACCAGGCTTCTATCCCACATTGCTTGCCCCCTTAAACATAGCAACCTGATTGTAAACATTGCCCTGAAACCTCACCATATAACAAGATGCCTTTGCATAGGAGGGTCTGCTGACTGCACCATGTCAGTCACAAGCCATTTGGAAGCCAATGGCAGATCCACATGGCCCCACCACAGATGTTTTTCACACACCTGCCAACCACTACTCTAGGACAACTACTCAGCAGGCTCCAACTTATTTTCATGAAACCCAATCAATCAAGGCACGGTCTGGTACACTCATGATCAGCAACAGAATGTCCAATGGTTCTCCAGTGCCACCTGGTCATGGGAAATTGAAAATTTTCATGGTATTTATCTAGCCATTTTTCAAGGATGAAGTTGGATGCACTGTGGGTTTCAATTCATTCAGGAACCATTAAATGTTGAGGAAGCTCATTTCAATGAAAGTTCTGGAGAATTCTCACAGGCAAGGCTTCCCAAAGAGTGGCCAAAAGGTCACATGAAGCCAGGGCCATTGAGGTCTAAAATGTGATGTCATTGTCTGTTTTGACTCTCAACAATGGCTTCCAAGTCTTTCAGAATAAAATAATGTGATATCCTGGTTGAGATCAGAGTGCCCTGTGGAAAGCTACCCTGGGCCTTGATCTCAGTCTCCAAAGATGACTCTCATGCGTGGCTTCCTCAAATCCCAACACAATTCATGGCAATACTTCTCTGAGGTGAGTTCCAGAACTCAGTCTCTAAGGGGAATCACACCAGAGTTCAAGCCCAGGTGGACCCAGTCATCTCTTCCAACTGCCACACAAATGACCACAATAAAACCGATATTCTCCCACATGGCCCTCATCTTCTTCCATATTGACACTCATCATAACCTCTGGCTGGAGGTGTCCATGAGGGACGCAGCCCAAGACAGTGTCCAAAATAAGCTCCATTGCTCCTCATTTGCCTAAATTCGGGGTGGCCTGGACACCCTTCCTTTGTACCAGGAGTGATCAAAGAGGCCTGCCCGTAATACTGCACCACTTTTCCCATTTGAGGCCTATTGAGTGTCGGTTAAAGATACTTTATGTGAATTGGAGTGATGAGAAAACCTAAGCACCTACGGGATAGCCTCTGAAGGGCTTTGATGAACTCATCTGACCCAAATGATCCCTATTCTCACTTGATGGAATTCAGGAACCTTACAGAGGAAGGCAAGAGACTTCATCCACAATGACAGCTCTTTTTGCCATTTTTGATTTGGATGCACACATGGGATCTTTCTTTAGATCCATCAGGTGCTGAGAATCTAAGTCAAAGAATCACACTGGGCCAAGAGGCTGATTCAGACACAACTCTTTCCAAATCAATTAACGAAAGAGCCAAAGGTGAAGCCTATTTATTTCCATTTGAAAACTATTTTGTTCAGGATTCACAAAGGGGTGGCTTGAGACAAAGACTTCCTGACTCTCAGGGCAACAGAACAATAGGTAAGCAAATGGCCCAAAGCAGGGTTTCTCCACTGAGACTTTCCTGGTCAACTGATATCTGAGTTTTCTCAGATGCTCGTCATTTCCTTCAGCTATCCAGAACATTGCCTTGTCACAGAGCTTGGAAGTTGTACATAACTTAGACACAAAACCATGAGCCTATTCTGGAGAGTGTCCAGAATTCTGGAAGAAACCAGCAAATTAGGAAGGTAGCAGGTATTGCCCATTAATAAGGCAATCCACAGTCCATTCATAAAATGGGCAGGATGAATGCTGGGAAGCTTTCTACTAGACAGGACATATCCATTGATGCATTCTCTTTTCTAATGTCTACAACCACGGACACAGTGTGATACACAGACCCAGAAACACTTGCCTTGTCAAACGACTTACTAAAAACAGTTCACTCCAAACCAAACAAACTGACTTTACTTCCTATTCTCAGAACATGAGACAAAACCACAAACCCACACCCACACTGACAATGACACCTTCTTCCCCCAAATAGGTATGAGACTATCCGGAGTATCCTCCGACTGGTGGGCCATACTATGTTCCCCCAAAATGTCCTGTTCTGTCTCAGATCTGGTCTCCTTGGCCAACTCTGTGAAGTTGTCAGGAACAAGGAGTGAGCCGCTACCTGCTTTTCCAGGAAAAGCCCATCTTCCAAGCTTTCCAGGCATTTGGCCTCCTCACCTTAGGAAGAACCAAGAAAGACTGATTCTGTCCTTGGTAAATCCAAACAAGTGAGACCACTGGGACTGGGACTGGGACTGGATCTGGGTGCCTGGCGTCCTGGATCCCATGTTCAGAGAGTTCCATCAATAAGGAAGTGAGTTGAGGTCACTTTTTTCAGGAACTGAATGAGATCACTGCCTCGGCAACCACTTTGTCCTAAGAGTTTCTTTCAACGGTCCCATGAGATGGAGGCTGCCCCTACTTCCTGTGACACTTTCACAAATTAGAATGGTATATCAACCATAGGGAACCAGGAACAGCTTTCCACACAGTCTTGGTTTGGTCCATATTCTCTACATTAAGATGAGAGAGGCTGATTCAGAATCATCCCTTCATCCTGACCAGGTTGTTTGCGATGGAAGATGACTTTTGCTCTCTCAGGTTATTCATACCTGCCTACATCTTCTCCAGGGATCATTTCTGCATGGCGCTTTGAGGTTCTCAGCAGATGGAAGATCCACTACATTCCTGTATTGTAAGATCAACACTGTCCCTGCTCTTCTGTAAACATGTTATTAACACAAACAGTGTATGGTTAGTGTTAATAACATGTTCCATTTGGGTTAGGAATTATTCTGCTGCATGAATAATGGTATTGGAAACTTGTGATTATTTTAAGAATATAGAGATGAAATATATGTATGAAAAAAGAAATCTAAGTAAGATTTGAAGCCCAGAAGGGCATTGGGCCCTTGATTGTGATACTTAGCGTTGAATTACATTCTGCACCGATGTCTCAGATAAATCAATACACAATAGCATAAGACCTTGTTACTTGAATGATTGAATGTAGAAGAGAACATCCAGTCAAAAAGGGATACTCGGTAGGATTAAGAAGATAGTTAGTATGTTTAGGAAGAAGAGTGAGTATAGGATTTGGAACAAAAGTTCTTTAGCAATAGGTTATTTATTAGAGTGTGAAAGTAAATATCAGCACATGTGAAGAGTCAGTCACAATGATGAACTGGGGAATATATGTAGGAAAGCAGATAGCAATAGAGACATTATGAAATCAGGCAAATTATAAAGTGAGGGATAGGATTAGACATTTTCCATTGGGTTGAGTTTGAATATATAATTTTAAGAAGAAACACATGTGTAGTCACCAATAGAATTGACATTTGAGAGCATTAGGGAACCTGGACATGGATGTTTTTAGTAATCCATGTTTTCTTTCCATTTGGGCTTTTATACAATCATAAGTGTGACCTTTGCATTTTGTGTCCAGAATATTTCTGTGATTAAATGTATATGAAGATCAGGTGACATGAGTCCACTTCCACCATTTCAGGGAGCAATATTTTGAAGACGTATAAATTAGTATTGGGGGTACAAAGAGGTGTACACTGTGTCTATGAATATAGAGATAATGCATGAATAGACCATAGTGTGAATAAATAATATAACTGGTTCCACTTTAAATAATGGATAGAATTGATATCTGAAAAGATATAAGAAATCTTATATTGACATACAATCATTCATTCAAACCAGTTATACATCTAATGGTAATATCAGAGTGATAATTAATATGAATGGTATGTGAGTTTTGCTTCCAAAGTGATTATGGAAATCAAAATTAATGTGTTTGGTATGAAATCTCATGAAAAGACCAGTCAAGAAACTTAGAGGAATACATGTGTTCTGAAGCAGGACGTGATTAAAAGTGAAACAAATGCCTTTAAATTTTTGAACTTGTGGATGAAATCATATATCCTATGATGTCCATAAACTGAAAAAATAATAATGTACCAATATTGAATAAAAATGAACTTCAAAATACACATCATGTCCCGTAGGATTCTACTTGCATTGATGTTTAACTGATTCAGTTACTGTAAAAATATTAGGATTTGTAAGCTCCATTCACTGAAGTTAGTTTTCAGTACTAGGAAATAATTATGTATTTCAGGCAGATGAATATTTCTGAGAATTATCTTGTGAAAAGTTGATTATAAACCACATATAGAAACATGAGTGAATTTAAGGAGTGTATAATAAGAAACATATATTTCACATTTTGAAAAATCTGGACACTATATATATATATATATATATATATATATATATATATAGATAGATAGATAGATAGATAGACAGACACACACAGACATTATAATGTAGCAATCTATATGCTAATCGAAATTCACCGTGTAATACATATCATCCACATATCCAAAAATATTCATTTTACTGAACATCGATTTATATATAATGTTGTTCATCTAGGAAATTCACCAATAGGTTTAATTTTCAGTTCCATCATGATTTAGGGGGATTGATATCTTATCAAAATATGTATCTTTCAAAATCAGTGAGCTTACAAAAATGTACTTGTGATACCAGGTAGGATTCTAAATATGCATAAAAAATACATGTGATGAATAGGCTACAGAGAATGGGAGACAGAAATTTACATATGTGTTAACTTTAAAAACTCATTGAGAACTATTACAATGAAAAGTTGACTAGATTTATAACACATACCCTTGATAAAGCAGAAGGGAAGTCCAAGTATGCACCATGCCTCCTATGAACGGCGTGTATTTCTATTCTGTTAGGTTTCTTGTTCTCCATCATATTAGGATTAGTAGTCAGAGTCTAGTAGGTTATGGGTTAATGTCAGGGATTCATTATTTCAAATGGAAAATATGAAAATGAATCTAATGTGTATGCAAATATGTGCTACACAAAAATCATCCCACTCTCATCCAGAACAATGCCTTGACATAACCTTCGCCCCAATTAAGACACAATTAGTGGAGAAGAGTTAGAAAATCTGTGAATACATATGTGGAAATGAAAATGCTCAGGAGTTCACAGCCTAGGAGGCGGTAGAGGAATTTCCAAAAGTATGGGATAGGGTAAATACTCCACAAATATGGAGTTCTGCTGGCCTAATGACTCTTTGAGAAACTGCCTTTGAGGTTGGGCCCTTGTAATATATGTTGTTGTCAAGAGCTTCAGCTTCCTTTGTAGTGAGACAATCAAAGCTGGATCTGCATATATGTGACCTGAAGGACATGGTTTCTTCTTTTCTAGTGAACATGAGGCAGCAGTTCTAAATTCCCTCATTGTAGGTAAACTGTGGCCACTGGGAGCTAAGTGTCTCCTCGTGTGGACTGAGAAGCCATTTGGTCATTCTCCACTTTTCCTGGTGATTCTTACTGCTGCACTGGGAGTTTGGTATTGGCTTCAGTAAATACCATGAGTTCAACGGGGACACAGTGCTGGAGGGAGTACTCTCACGTGTGGTGGGTCAGGGTGTGCAGGAGAACGCCCCAACCAGGCTTCTATTCAACAAAGCTTGCCCCCTTGTCTGTAGCAACACAATTCTGAACATTGCCCTAAAACCTCTCAATGTAACAAGATGCCTTTACATATAAGGGTCTGCTGGCTGCACCATGTCAGTCAAAAGGCATTTGGAAGCCAATAGCAGATCCATGTGGCCCCATCACAGATGTTTTATCATACACCTGCAAACCACTGCTCTAGGCCCACTACTAAGCAGGTTCCAACGTACTGGCATCTTTGTTCTACACCATTTTCATGAAACCCAGTAAATCAAGGCACTGTCTGGTACACTCATGATCAGCAACAGAACATCCAATGATTCTCCAGTGCCACCTGCTCTTGGGAATTATTCCATGGTATTTATCTAGCCATTTTTTAAGGATGAAGTTGGTGTCACTGTGGATTTCAATTCATTCAGGAACCATTAAATGGTGAGGAAGCTCATTTCAATGAAAGCTCAGGAGAACTCTCACAGGCAAGTCTTCCCAAAGAGTGGCCAAAAGGTCAAATGAAGCCTGACCCATTGAGGTCTACAATGTGAGTTCCATGTGTTATTTGACTCTCAAGTATGGCTGCCAAGTCTTTCAGAATGAAATCATGTGATATCCTAGCTGAGATTCCCAGTGCTCTGTGGAAAGCCATCCTGGGCCTAAATCTCAGTCTCCAAGGGCAACTCTCCTGCATGGCCTTCTAAAATCCCAACAGAATTCATGGTAATACTTCTCTGAGTTCAGTTCCAAAACTCAGTCTCTAAGGGGAATCACACCATAGTTCAAGCCCAGGTTGATCCAGGAATCTCTTCCTACTGCCACACAACTGACCACAATTAATACCAAAACACTCCCACATGGCCCTCATCTTCTTTTATATAGACACTCATCATAACCTCTGGGTTGAGGTTTCCATGAGGGGTGCATACCAAGACAGTGTCCAAAATAATCTCCCTTGCCTCTAATTTGCCTAAAGTCAGGGTGGCCTGGAAACCCTTCCTGTTAACCAGGAATGATCAAATACGCCTGCCATTAATACTGATGTACTTCTCCAAATAATCACACTGGGCCAAGTGGCTGATTCAGACACATCTCTTTACAAAGCAATAAAACAAAGAGCCACAGGTGATGCCTATTCATTTCCATTTGAAAACTCTTTTCTTCAGGATTCACAAAGGGGTGGCCTAAGGCAAAGACCTTCTAGATATTCACAGCACCAGAACCATAGGTAAGCAAAATTCCCAAAGCAGGGTTTCTCCACATAGACTTTACTGGTCACACTGATATCTGAGTTTCCTGAGATGCTCCCATTTCCTTCAGCTCTCCAGTACATGGCCATGTCACAGTATCTTGAACAGAAAACCATGAGCCTATTCCGGAGAGTGCCCAGAATTCAGGAATAAAACAGGAAATTAGGAAGATAGTAATTGCTACCCATCCATAAGGAAAGCTGCAGTCCAATCATAAATTGGGCAGTATGAATTCTGGGAAGCATTATACTAGACAGGACACATTCATTGATGCATTATGTTTTCTAATGTCTACAACTACAAACACAGTGGATACATAGACATAGAAACACTTGCCTTGTCAAACGACTTACTAGAAACAGTCCACTTCAAATCAAACAAACTGCCTTTCCTACCAATTCTCAGAACATGAGAAAAAACAACAAACTCACACCCACAACAACATAGGACTTTCTTCCCCCAAGTAGGTCTTTGACTCTCCGGAATTACCTCTGATTGTTGTACCATACTATGTTCCCCCAAAATGCCCTGTACTGTCTCAGATCTGGACTCCTTGGCAAACTCTTTGAAGTTGTCAGGAGCCAGCTTTGAGCCACTACCTTCTTTCTCAGGAAAGGCCACTCTCCAAAGCTCTCCTGGCATTTGGCCATTCTCAAATCAGTAGGTACCAAGAAAGACTGATTCTGTCCTTGGTAAAACCAAACAAGTGAGCCCAGTGGGACTGGGTCTGGGACTGGTTCTGTGTGCCTGGCTTCTGGGATTCCAAGTTCAGAGTGTTCCAAGACCAAGGAAGTGAGATAGGTCACTTCCGTTCGGAACTGAATGAGGTCACTGGTTTGGCAACCACTTTGTCCTAACAGTTCCTTCAAAGGGTCCCATGAGATGGAGGCTGCCCCTACTTTCTGTGACACTTTCACAACTTAGAACGATATATCAACCATAGGCACCCGGGAACAGCTCTCACACAGACCTGGTTTGGTCCATCTTCTCTACATTAAGAAGAGAGAGGCTGATTCATAAACATCCCTTCATCCTAACCAGGTTGTTTGCCTTACATGATGACTTTTGCCCTCTCAGGTCCTTTATAGCTGCCTTCATCTTCCCCAGGGATAATTTCTGCATGGACCTTTGAGGTTCTCAACGGGTGGAAGATCCTCTATATTCCTCTATATTAAGACCAACTCTGTCCCTGTTCTTCTATAAAGTTAGATTGAGGGAACAATGTATGGTTAGGGTTAATAACATGTTCTATTTAAGTTAGGAATCATTCTGTTGGATGAATAATGGTATTGGGAACCTGGGATATTTATAAGAATATAGATTTGAAATATAAGTATGAAAACAGAAATCTAGGTAAGATTTTAAGCCCAGAAGCGCATTGGGCCCTTGATTGGAACACTTAGCATTGAATTTCGTTCGCACAGATGTCTCTGATAAATCAATATACAATGGCATATCATCTTGTACCCTGGATGATTGAATGTAGAAGAGTTCATCCAGTCAAAAAGGGATAGTTGTTAGGATTAGGAAGATAGTCGGTCTGTTTCGGAAGAAGAGTGAGTATAGGATTTGGACCAAAAGTTCAATAGCCCTAGGTTTTCGGTTAGAGAGTGAATGTAAATTTCAGCACATGTGGAGAGTCAGTCACAATGATGAACTGGGAAAATTATGTAGGAAATCAGATATCAATACACACATTATGAAATCAGGCAAAGTATAAAGTGAATGATAGGATTAGACATTATCAACAAGGTTGAGTTTCAATATATAATCTTAGGAAGAAACAAATATTTAGTCACCAATATGATTGACATTTGAGAGCATTAGGAAACCTGGACATGGATGTTTTTAGTAATCCAGGATCACTTTCCATCTAGGATTTGCTACAATCAGAAGTGTGACCTTTGCATTTTGTGATCAGAATATTACTCTGATAAAATGTATATGTAGATCAGGTGACATGAGTATTTCTTCTAACATTTTGGGAGCAATATTTTGAAGAGGTATAAATTAGTATTGGGGGTACACAGAGTTGTACCCTGTGTCTATGAATGTTGAAGAAATGAATGAATTGACAATACTGTGAATAAATAATATACTGTTTCCACTTTAAATCATGGATTGAATTGATATCTGAAAATATATAAAAATCTTATATTGATATACAATCATTCATTCCAACGAGTTATACATCTAATGGTAATATTAGGGTTATGTTTTATCATGAAGGGTGTGTGAGTTTAGCTTCAAAAGTTATTATGGAAATGGAAAATAATGTGTTTGGAAAGAAATCTCATGAAAAGATGAGTCAAGAAATATAGAGGAATTCATATGTTCTGAAGCAGGATTTGATTGTAAGTATAAAAAAAGCCTATAAATTTCCTAACTTGTGGATGAAATATATATCCAATGATGTGCAAAAACTGAAAAAATAGTAATGCACCAGTTTTGAATGAAAATGAACTTCAAAATACACATCATATCCCATAGGAATCTACTTGCATTGATGCTAAACTGGCTCAGTTACTGTAGAAATATTATGATTTGTATGCACTATTCACTGAAGTTAGTTTTCAGTACTAGGAAACGAATACGTATTTCAAGTGGATGAATTTTTATGAGAATAATCTTGTGAAATGTTGACTATAAATTTACATATATGAACACGAATGAATTTATGGAGTGTATAATAAGAAACATATATTTCATATTTTGAAAAATCTTGAGAGTTTATATATATATATATAGATAGATAGATAGATAGATAGATAGATATAGATATGTGTGTGTGCATTTATGTATTTATATATATATATATATATATATATATATATATATATATATATATATATATACACACACACACACACACACACACACACACACACAGACACTAAAATGTATCAATATGCATGCCAATCGAAATTCACTATGAATCATATATCATCCACAGATCCAAAAATAATCATTTTACTGAACATGGATTTATGTATAATATTGTTCAACTAGGAAGTTCACCCATAGGTTGAAGTTTCAGTTCCAACAGCGTTTAGGAGGAGTGATCTCTTCCCACAATTTGTATCTCCCAAGACAGCCAAACTCACAAGGATATACGTGTGATACCAGTTATGTTTCTATATTTGCATATAAAAATACATGTGCTGAACAGGCTGCAGAGAAAGGGAGACAGGAATTCACATATTTGTTAACTTTAAAAACACATGGAGATCAATTTCAATTAAAAATTGACTAGATTTATAACACCTACCCTTTATCATTCAAAAGGAAAGTCCAACTATACACCATGCCTTCTCTGAACTGCTTTCATTTCCATTCTGTTTGGTTATTTTTGTCCATCATTTTAGGATTAGTAGTCAGAGTCTATTAGGGTATGGGTTAATGTCAGGAATTCAGTAATTCGAATGGAAAATAGGAAAATGAATCCAATGTGTATGCAAATATGTGCTACACAAAAATATTCCCACTCTCATCCAGAACATTGCCTTTACATTACCTTTGCCCCAAATAAACACAATTAGAGAAGAAGAGTTAGGAAATCTGTGAATACATATCGGAAATGGAAAATATTCAGGAGTTCACAATCTTGGATGTGGTAGAGGAGTTTCCAAAAGTGAGGGACAGGGTAAACACTCCACAAACATGGAGCTCATTGGGCCTAAAGACTCTTGAGAAACTGCCTCTGAGGTTGGGCACTTGAAATATATGTTGTTGTCAGGAATTTTAGCATCCTTTCTAGTGAGACCAACAAAGCTGGGTCTGATCTCTGTGACCTGGAAGATATGGTTTTTTATTTTCCAATGAACATGAGGAAGCAGTGCTGAATTCTCTCTTTGTAGGTAAACTGTGGCCACTGGGGTCTAAGTGTCTTCCCATGTGGACTGTGAAGCCATTTGATCATCTTCCACTTTTCGAGGTGTTTCTTGCTGCTGCACTGTGAATTTGGTATTTGCTTCAGGAAATACAAGGAGTTCAACAGGTACCAGTGATGGAGGGAGTTTTGTCACATGTGGTGGGTCAAGGTCTGCAGGAAAATGCACCAACCAGGCTTCTACCCCACATAGCTTGCCCGCTTGTCCATAGCAATCTGATTCTGAACATTGCCCGGAAACCTCTCCATATAACAAGATGCTTTTATATAATAGGGTCTGCTGACTTCACCATGTCAGTCTCAAGCCATTTGGAATCCAAGGGCAGATCCACATGGTACCACCACAGATTTTTTATCACATACCTGCACACCACTGCTCTAGGCCCACTACTCAGCAGTCTCCAACTTACAGGGATCTCTTTTCTACACTGTTTTCATGAAACCAAGTAAATCCAAGCACAGTCTGGTACACTCATGACCAGCAACAAGTCATCCAAAGTTTCTCCATTGCCACCTGGTCATTGAAATTTCAAAAAATTCATGGTACGTATTTAGCTATTTTTCAAAGATGAAGTTGGAGGCACTGTGGGTTTCAAATTATTTAGGAAACATTAAATGGTGAGGAAGCTCATTTCAAAGAAATCTCTGGAGAACTCTCACAGGCAAGGCTTCCCAAAGAGTGGCCAATATTTCACATGAATCCAGGCCCATTGAGGTCTAAAATGTGAGGTCTATGTGTGTTTTGACTCTCAATTATGGCTGCCAAGACTTTCAGAATAAAATCACGTGAAATCCTGGCTGAGATTCCCAGTGCTCTGTGGAAGCCACCTTGGCCAGGATCTCAGTTTTCAGGATGACTCTCATGTGTTGCCTCCTAAAATTCCAACACAATTCATGGCAATACTTCTCTGAGGACAGTTCCAGAATTCAGTCTCTAATAACACCAGAGTTCAAGCCCAGGTGAACTAAGTCATCTCTTCCAACAGCCACACAAACGACCAGAATTAAAACCAAAACACTCCCACATGGCCCTCAACATTCTCCATATAGACACTTATCATAACCTCTGGCTGGAAATTTCCAGGAGGGGCACAGACAAAGACAGTATCCAAATAAGTTCCCTTGCCCCTCATTTGCCTAAAGTCAGGGTGGCCTGGACACCCTTCCTGAGAACCAAGAGTGATTAAATAGGCCTGCACTTAATACTGCTCTGCATCTCCAATTTGGGGCCTACTTACTTTCAGGTATAGATTCTTTATGAGATTTGGAGTCATGAGAAAAGCCAAGCACCTCTGGGCTAGTCTCTGCAGGGTTTGAAGAACTCATTTGACCCAAAAGATCCCTATTCTTACTTGATGGATTTCAGGAACCTAACAGAGGAAAGCAAAAGACTTAATCCACACTGACTCCTCATTTGGCCATTTTGGTTTTGGATGCACACATGGTATCTTTCTTTAGATCCATCAGGTGCTAAGAATCTAAGCCACAGCATCACACAGGGTCATGAGGCTGATTCAGACACATCCCTTTCCAAAGAAATCAAGCAAAGAGCCACAGGTGATGCCCATTCATTTGCATTTGAAGACTCTTTTCTTCAGGCTTCACAAAGGAGTAGTCTGAGGCAAAAAGCTTTCTGAAATTCAGGGCAACAGAACAATAGGTAAGCAAATGGCCCAAAGCAGGATTTCTCCACTGAGACTTTCCTGGTCACACTGATATCTGAGTTTTCTGAGATGCTCGCCATTCCCTTTAGCTATCCAGTACATGGCCATGCCACAGAGCTTGGAGGTGGTATATATATTGGACACATAACCATGAGCCTATTTTGGAGAGTGGAGTGAATTCAGGAACAAAATAGAAACTTAGGAAGATAGTAGGTGTTGCCCATTCATAAGGCAAGCCACAGTCCATTCATAAATTGGCAGGATGAATGTTGGGAAGATTTCTACTAGACAGGAGTCATCCATTGATGCATTCTCTTTTCTGATGTCTAGAACCACGGACACAGTGGGATACACAGACTTAGAAACACTCGCCTTTTCATAAGACTTATTAGAAACAATTCACTTCAAACCAAAAAACCGCCTTTATTACCTATTCTCAGAACATGAGACCAAACCACAAACCAACAGCCACATCCACAAAGACAATTTCTTCCCCCAAGTCAGTCTGAGAGTATCCATAGTGTCCTCTGATTGGTGGGCCATACTATGTTACCCCGAAATGTCCTGTCCTGTCTCAGATCTGGTCTCCTTGGTCAACACTGTGAAGTTCTCAGGAGCCAGCGGTGATCCACTAACTGCTTTCTCAGGAAAGGCCACTCTTCAGAGCTTTCCTGGCATTTGGGCATCCTCACCTCCGTAGGTACCAAGAAAGACTGACTCTGTCCTTGGTAAATCCGAACAATTGAGACCACTTGGACTGGGACTGGGACTGAAACAGGATTTGGGTGCCTAGCTTCCTGGATCTCAAGTTCAGAGTGTTCCATCACAAAGGATGTTAGGTGAGGTCACTTCCTTCATGATCTGAATGAGGTCACTGCCTTGGCAACCACTTTGTTCTAACAGTTGCTTCAAAGTGTCCCATGAAATGGAGGCTGCCCCTACATCCTGTGACACTTTCAAAAGTTCGAATGGTATATCAACCATAGGCACCCGGAAAGTGCTCTCCACACTGGCCTGGTTTGGTCCTTCTTCTCCATATTAAGAAGAGAGAGGCTGATTCAGACACATCCCTTCATCCTGACCAGGTTGTTTTCAATGGAAGATGACTTTTGCTCTCTCAGTTCCTACATATGTGCCTACAACTTCTCCAGAGATCATTTTGCGTGGACCTTTGAGTTTCTCAGCAGTTGGAAGAAACCGTACATTCCTGTATTTTAAGATCAACTCTGTCCCTGCTCTTCTGTAAAGTTAGATTGAGGGAAGAGTGTATGGTTAGGGTTAATAACAGTTTCGATTGGGGTTAGGAATCATTCTGCTGAATGAATAATGGTATGGCGAACCTTCGATATTTTCAAGAATATATAGGTAAAATATAAGTACGAAAACAGAAATAAAGGTAATATTTGAAGCCCAGAAGGGCATTGGGTCTTTGATTGCAATATTTAGCTTTGATTTATTTTCTGCACAGATGTCTCAGATAAATCAATATACAAAGGCATAGGACCTTGTACTTTGAATGATTGATTGTCAAAAAGAACTTCCAGTCAAAAATGGATAGTCGGGGGGCTGGGGATGTGGCTCAAGTGGTAGCGCGCTCGCCTGGCATGCGTGCGGCCCGAGTTCGATCCTCAGCACCACGTACAAACAAAGATGTTGTGTCTGCCAAGTACTAAAAAAACTAAATGTTAAAAAATTCTCTCTCTCTCTCCCTCTCTCTCTAACTCTTTCTTTAAGAAAAAAAATTAAAAAAAGCATAGTCGGTAGGATTAGGACGATAGTTGGTAAGTTTAGAACGGAGAGTAAGTATAGGATTTGCACCAAAAGTTCTTTAGCTATGGGGTTTCGGGTATAGAGTGAATGTAAATGTCAGCACTTGTGAAGAGTCAGTCACAATGATGTACTGGGGAAAATATGTAGGAAAGCAGATTTCAATAGAGACATTAGGAAATCTGGCAAAGTATATTCGGTAATGAAAATTTAGTAAAATAGGTAAATGTCGCTTGCTGTTTTTCTGTATGGTTAACAAAACACTATTGAAATCTTGAGAACTGTTTGCTAATCTTGTTCCCAGAATGTGCTGTCCCCAACTGCCAACCTACAGAATGTACTCATTCACCCGGTTGCACGCAAACTGCTCACTCGCCCAGACCAAACAATAAAGTTCCCTCTCTGCCCTCTCCAAGGAAAGTATATAAGCTCTGCTTAAGCTGTTCTCAGGGCTCTCTGCTCTATTCAAGTGAGCTCTGAGCCCCAACATGCTGAATCCCCAATAAACCCTTTGCTTTTGCATGAGACAGTCTCTTGGTGGGCTCTTCACCCGATGCTCGCCTGACCTTTACATATGGAGGTTCCACTGAGATCCGGCAGCGGCGAACGAGAGACCCCAACAGGCTCCTCTTGGGGTATGTATGGTGCCTCTTTCTGGTTTCAGGTTTCAGGTTAGGGCTTCGCAAAATGGCTGTCAATGAAGAGTGTGAGCTCTCTCCGACGGTGGCTGACATACGTGTCACAGAGCCACAGGCCACATCCCTGGGGGATGCTCCAGAGTATTCGGGAAATCGAGGAGCAATAGTCTCCTCAATTCAGTGATATTTTGTTTCAGATTCAGTATCGCCAGCCCATCGGGTTGGGCCAGATACTTAGTCCTGGTCTCAGTGTTCGAAGTTCCATTGTCTGTCTTTATTTTCTTGTCTTGTCTGTGTCGTGTGTCGTTGCTTTTACTGTTTGTGTATCTTTCATTATGGGACAGAGCACTTCAATGCCTGTGTCCCTAACCCTCGATCACTGGACCAAAGTACCCTTAAGGGCTCAGAATCTTTCTTTTTCAGTAAAATTCTGGACCTGGCAGACTCTCTGTGCCTCAGAATGGCCCACCTTTGTATTCGGATGGCCCCTAGAAGGATCTTTCTACTTCCCACTAATTTAAAAAGTCAGACGATATTGTCTTTCAGCCAGGGCCACATAGCCATCTGGATCAACAGCCATATATCTTAACTTGGCAGGACCTCTGCAAATCTCCTTCATGGGTGAAGCATTTCCTTGCCCCTACCCCCACTCCTACTGCTTCCCCCATGATCTCTCAAACCCTCTGCTCCTCCTCCTCCTCCAACCTCTGTTCTCCCTGAGACACAAGATTTGACTCTACTGGACTCTCGTCCCCCTCCTTATCTCCTGCCCAAGTCCCCCAAAGACCAACACCCTCTAAGTGATTCCCCTGCTGCTGACTCAACCTCTCCACCATTGGAGAAAGCTAAGCCAGCCCAGCGCCCTCCAGATAATTTCCCCGCGGCACACACAGCCCCTCCTCTTCTGGAGGAAGCTAGCCCGGCTAAAGGTACTCACCAGCGGTGAATGATTGAAAAACCTGGAACTCGAATGATGCTCCCCCTCCATCCCTAGGGGCCAATGATTGACAACGGCCTTGGGGGAAAAATGCAAGCCTACCAGTATTTACCTTTCTCCTCTTCAGACCAATATAACTGGAAAAATAAAAATCCCCGTTTTACCGAGGACCCCAACCGGCTCCTAGGTGTGGTTGAGTCATTGATGTTTTCACACCAGCCTACTTGGGATGACTGCCAACAACACCTAGGGTTGTCTCTTCATGACAGAGAAACAAAAGAGAATCCTCCTGGATGCTAGAGAAAAATATCCTCTGACCAGATGTGTAACCGACAAAACTTCCCAACATATTTAACCCGGCTTTCCCTTGAATCGACGAAACTGGGACCCCAACACCTTTGAAGGTAGGGAGCATCTGTCCACTTATCACTGGGCTCTAATTGTGGGTATCTTAGTGGCCGCTAGGCGACTTACAAATTTTGCCAAGTTAAGAGAGATTATTCAAGGGCCTGATGAATCTCCCTCTATGTTTTTAGAGAGAATTATGGAGGCATATAGGAGATATACTCTTTCGATCCTCAGGCAGAGGATCAAAAGTCATCTGTCAAGATGGCCTTTATGGGCAAGCTGCCCTGGATATTAAAAGAAAGTTACAATGCTTAGATGGATTACAAGATATGACTTTGAGAGATTTAGTCAGAGTAGCCGAGAAGGTATACTATAAGAAAGAAAGTGAGGAAGAGTAGGGAGCAAAGGAAGGATAAAAGAAACAAAAGACAGACTAAGGCATTGACTAAGGTCCTGGTCACAACAACAAATAGGCCAGAAATAAGAAACATGGAGACAGGAAGGGGTACCAGGGCCCAGACTAGAGGCCACCCCTGGCCTCAATTTAATGTGCCTACTGTAAAGAAAAAGGACACTGCTTCAAAGAGTGGCATTGAAAGAGACAGCCACTCTAGCCAGCCATTCTGACTCTGGAGGATGACTAAGAATGTTGGGTCTCAGATCCCCTCCGAGAGCTCAGGGTAAATTTTGAAGTGGAGGGGACCCTAGCAAACTTTGAAGTGGATACAGGGGCAATATACTCTGCCCTTATGGCCCCATTGGTCTCTCTATCAAATAAAAAGGTCTCTAATTCAAGGGGCTAATGGCAGAAAATATCGGGTTTGGACAACTAAGAGGACCATGGACCAGGGGAAAGGAAAAATCCATCACTCGTTCTTAGTAATCCCAGAATGCCCGGCCCCATTGATGGGCAGAGATCTGCTCACCAAACTCCGGGCCAAAATAACTTTTAACCCTGAAGGCCCACAAGTGAAATTTCTAAATCCTTCAATAAAAACTCCTATAGTCACGGCTCTAAATATGTCAGTAGAAAATGTATATCAACTCACTCACCTTGGTTCAAAGAAATTGCATTCATTCCTGAAGGATGAAGAACAGAGTTTTTTACTAACCGACTCAAAGCAAAAGGAAATAACTGAATGGGTAACAAAAGCCTGTCAGGTCTGTCATGGTTAATGCTTACCCTTCCAAGCTTCCTGCAAAAAAGCACCTATGAGGAACCAGACCAGGACAATTCTGGGAAGTGGACTTTACTAAAATTAAGCCAGCAAGGTTTGAAATTAAATATCGCCTAGTCTTTGTAGATATATTTTGAGGATGGATTGAAGCCTTTTCCAGGAAAAAAGAAAAAAAACGAAACAGCGCAAATGGTTGTCAAGAAGATCCTGAAAGATATTTTTACAAGATATGGCCTGCCTAAAGTAATAAGGTCTGATAATGGACTGGCGTTTTTAGCCCAAGTAAGTCAGGGGTTAGGCAAGACCCTGGGGATTAATTAAAAGTTACATTGTGCTTATAAACCACCGAGTTCAGGACAGGTAGAAAGAATGAATAGAACCATTAAAGAGACCATAACGAAATTAAGCTTAGAAACCTGCATAATAGATTGTACTATGCTCCTTCCTTATGCACTATTTCATGGAAGAAACACTCCCTCTGTTTCTTTGTGTAACCTTACCCCCTATGAAATTGTCCATGGTTCCCCTCCTTCAGTAAGGGACCTAACCCCAACTCTAAGACCTAACGGTTCCTTCCACACCCCATTGCTTGACTGAATTAAAGCTCTTGAAAGAACTCAGGGATACCTGTGAAAACAGATGGCCAATGCCTATCAACCTGGGGACGAATGGACTCTACATCAATATCAAGTAAGAGACTTCATCTACATAAGTCGACATCAGGTGTCATCCCTGAAACCCCACTGGAAATGACGATACAAGGTGCTACTTATAACACCTACAGCGGTAAAGGAAGACAGAATCACTTCCTGGATCCATACCTCTCATCTCAAGCCTGCGCCCTGCCAGACTCTGGCTGGAAAATGGAAAAGATTGGTAAAACTTTCAAATTGTGTATTTACCCTGTGTCTAAGGCTATAGACTCTTCCCTTGACCACCAGTAGTCCTAAACCTATTAAACCCATTCAGCAGCGATGGCTGATCACAAATCCTACTGGTAAAGAAGTATGATCTATCTCGCATGCAGCCCACTTAGGGACTTGGTGGACATCTATCCACCCAGACATTTGTCAGCTGGCTATAGGTCTTTCCTATTGGGATATACCTGATGAAGAGGATCCCACTAAATTTCCATTAAATCCATTCTGCACCATTGATAATGGAAACAATCATTATGGATGTAGGGACACGCGAGCCAGATGCAGGTTGGCTAGCCTAGATTACTATGTTTGCCCGGTGGACTACCAAAGCCACAAACAGTCACGGTTGTGTGGGGGGAATGCCGACTTCTTCTGTATGTCTAGGGATGTGATCATACAGGCAGTGCATGATGGAACCCAAACTCCTCATCAAATTCTGTACACAGCATTGGCCCTATTACCAATTAGATCACCCAAACTGTTGGCCCCTAGAGGGGTCTCTAGATCCTCAAATTCTGCATGACCTTTTTAACTTCTGAATGTCCTCAAAAGGGTGAAAGGAGATTTCCCTATGTGGAGGCCTTTTCCCTCCTTCGCTCACATCCTGAACTATGCTTCTCCAATAGGTCCTCACACTCAGCCTTCCGCTCCAGACTCTCTGCTGTCACTCTCACCTCAGCAACATGATTTCTCCCCTCCAATTACTAGATCAAAAACCCAAACCTCCGCCGGATCTCAGACCATTTCCCCCTTTCTGAGGTAGCAGGTACTGAGGTAACCCTCCACCGAATCACTCCTCTCTTCTCCAGTCAGTGCCCACACCGGGTCCCACCAGTTCCTCTTAACAGCTAACCCAAAGCTCAAACCAGCTGAGGAGAACCCTCAGACCCCTATCCAAGATGTAGTGAAAATGGCCTTTAAAGTTTCTTTGTCATTAGTGAAAACAGGTTACTAAGAATTTAAAGTCCCTCACAGGCTTTTAGGGATACTAACTCCTATCTTCTCCTCTGTTCTACCTGTTCTACTGCTCACCTTTTTGTTGCTAGGAAAATCACAAACACCTTTGCCAGTATTCTTTCACATCTCTGCTACCTCATTCTCAGATCCACGGAGCTGCTCACAGCCATGCCTTCCCCATCTCCCCCCTCTGTTCCAGGCCCACAGAAAAACATTAATTGACCTTCTACGGAAGTCTTCAGCATGGCTGACTTTAGGACTTTCAGGAAAAGAGTCCCCATGAAAGACTTCAAAGTAGATAAACTTCCTCTTTCCATGTTGCCCTGTTGTACTTGGTCACTGGCTAAAAATATCAGCACTCCTAAGTTAGACACCCCCTTACTAGTTTTTCACAAAATATGTGAACAAGGCCTTTGGCATTGATCTGGGGCTTCACAGAGATGGCTACATTTCAAAGATAAAGAAGTTACCAACTGGGCTCCATGGTAACAGCTGGAAGGGGGAAAAATAAAGGGAAAAAAAAAGCTCTCCTTCACCCAGGTGTCCTTGAAAAGTTAACTTGCCCAGAACAGAGGAATAAAACAGAAAAAAATCTGCTTTTTGTGAACTTCTGCAGGCTGTGAACTTCTGCGCCCCTTCCCTTATATGTTGGGTACAAAATTCTGAAACTACCTAAACGTGAGTTTCAGGGAATTAATTGATTATAACAGAAGTAATGCCCTCTGAATCCGGTTGCTAATAAAATGGAAAGTTTCCCTGTTTTTGGTAGTATCTTAGGTGCCGTGCCTTGTCCGTCTCTACAACAGTATAATTCTATAGACTTAAACATTGTTTATGTTTTCAAGAAATTGTCAAGACGATGTGATTAAATGTGTAAAGGTGCAGATGTTTCCCAGAGTGCTTTATCATAATGCAGGTTCATTTGAAGTTCAAATAGGGGGGCATAAAACTCGGTTCCACTGAGAACATATATCCATCACTTTAGCCATCCTATTAGGAATAGGAGTTGCTGCAGGCGTGAGCACAAGAACCACTGCCTTGGTCCATGGGATACAACAAATGACACAATTAGAAGCAGCAATAGACCAAAACTTAAAGATATTAGAATCCTCCATCTTGGCTTTGCAGGAATCTTTAACCTCTCTCTCTGAAGTTATTTTACAGAAAAGGCGAGGGTTGAACCTCCTCTTCATGAAAGAAGGGGGCCTTTGTTCTGCATTGATGGAGAATGTTGTGTTTTTGCCGACCATACTGGAGTTGTAAAAAAATCTAGGAGTAAATTAAATAGATGCCTTGAAGAGTGTCAATGAGAGAGAGAGGCCCAAAAAGTGTGGTTTGAGTCTTGGTTCACACAGTCCCCCTGGTTAACTACGCATTTATCAACCCTGGACAGTTCAATAATAATCCTCATATTATTGCTAACTATAAAACCCTTTTGCTGAACCGTGTAATTTCTTTTTTCCAAGCTCAAATTGGATGAGTTAAACTTATGGTAATACCCCACTAGCAAACATAGAATGTGACACCCCGCAATGATCACTTTTATGATTAAAAGTAGCCAGAAGAAGAAGTGGGGAATGAAAGGTTAATTGAATAGGCACTTTTCACTTCCTTTTTTCCTGTATGCTTAACAAAACACTGTTGAAATCTTGAGAAATGTTTGCTAATCTTGTTCCCAGAATGTGCTGTCCCCAACTGACTAACTGCAGAATGTGCTCCCTCACTGGGTTGCATGCAAACTGACCACTCGCCCTGACCTATCAATAAACTTCCCTCCCTGCCGTCACCAAGGAAAGTGTATAAGCTCTGCTTAAGCTGTTCTAAGGGCTCTCTACTCTATTCAAGTGAGCTCTGAGCATCAGCATGCTGGACCCCCAATAAACACTGCGCTGTTGCATGAGATAGTCTCTTGGTGGTCTCTTCTTTCGACCTCATCCGACCTTTACTTGGATAATTAAATGTAGAAGAGAACATCCATTCAAAAAGGGATAGTCGGTAGGATTAGGAATATAGTTGGTAGGTTTAGGAAGAAGACTGTGTATAGGATTTGGAACAAAAGTTCCTTAGCAATAGGGTTTCGGTTAGAGAGTGAATGTAAATGTCAGCACATGTGAAGAGTCAGTCACAATGATGAACTGGAGAAAATATGTAGGAAATCAGATATCAATACACACATTATGAAATCAGGCAAAGTATAAAGTGAATGATAGGATTAGACATTAACAACAAGGTTGAGTTTCAATGTATTCTCTTAGGAAGAAACAAATATGTAGTCAGCAATATGATTGACATTTGAGAGCATTAGGCAACCTGGACATGGATGTTTTTAGTAATCCAGGATCACTTTCCATTTAGGATTTGCTACAATCATAAGTTTGACCTTTGCATTTTGTGATCAGAATATTACAGTGATAAAATGTATATGTAGATCAGGTGACATGAGTATTTTTTCTAACATTTCTGGGAGCAATATTTTGAAGACTTATAAATTAGTGTTGGGGGTACACAGAGTTGTACCCTGTGTCTATGAATATAGAAGTAATGCATGAATTGACAATACTGTGAATAAATAATATAACTGTTTCCACTTTAAATCATGGATTGAATTGATATCTGAAAATATATAAGAAATCTTATATTGATATACAATCATTCATTCCAACGAGTTATGCATCTAATGGTAATATTAGGGTTACGTTTTATCATGAAAGGTGTGTGAGTTTAGCTTCAAAAGTGATTATGGAAATGGAAAATTATGTGTTTGGAAAGAAGTCTCATGAAAAGACGAATCAAGAAACCTAGAGGAATACATGTGTTCTGAAGCAGGAAGTGATTGTAAGTATAAAAAAACGTATAAATTTCCTAACTTGTGGATGAAATATATATCCTATGATGTGCAAAAACTGAAAAAAATAGTAATGTACCAGTGTTGAAAGAAAATGAATGTCAAAATACATATCATGTCCCATAGGAATCTACTTGCATTGATGTTAAACTGGGTCAGTTACTGTAGAAACATTAGGATTTGAAAGGACCATTTACTAAAGTTAGTTTTCAGTACTAGGAATCAAATATATATTTCAGGTGGATGAATATATCTGAGCATAATCTTGTGAACATTTTATTATAAATCCACATTCATGACATGAATGAATTTAGGGAGTGTATATAAGACACATATATTTCATATTTTGAAAAATCAGGAGGGTGTAAAATATATATATATCACAGATACATTAAAAAGTAGCAATATATAAATATATATGGGTATCAAAATTTATCTTGAAATATATATCATCCACAGATTAAAAAGTATTCATTTTAGTGAACATGGATTTATGTATAATGTTGTTCAACTAGGAACCTCACCCATAGGTGGAATTTTAAGATCCAAAAGCGTTTAGGAGTAGTGATCTCTTCTCACAATTTGTATCTGCAAAGTTAGCCACCTCACAAAAATGTACGTGTGATACCAGGTAGGATTCTATATGTGCATATAAAAATACATGTGCTGAATAGGCTCCAGAGAAATGGAGACAGAAATTCAGAAATAAGTTAACATTAAAAAGAATGGAGAACTATTTCAATTAACAATTGACTATATTTTTAACACCTACCATTTATCATGCAAATAACAAGTCCAACTATACACCATGCCTCCTCTGAACTGCTTGTGTTTCTATAATGTTTCGGTTACTTTCCTCCATTATATTAGGATTAGTAATCAGAGTCTAGTAGGGTGTGAGTTAGTGTCAGGGAATCAGTATATTGAATGGAAAATAGAAAAATGAATCCAATGTGTATGCAAATATGTGGTACACAAAAATCTTCCCACTCTCATCAAGAACAACACCTAGATATCACCTACGCCCCAAGTAACACACAATTAGAGGAGAAGAGTTAGAAAATCCATGACTACATATCTGGAATGGAATACGATCAGGAGTTCACAACCTTGGAAGTGGTAGAGGAGTTTCCAAAAGTAAGGGACAGGGTAAACACTCCACAAACATGGACCTCTGCCTGCCTAAAGACTTCTTGAGAAACTGTCTCTGAGGTTGGGCACTTAAAACATATGTTGTTGTCAGGAGCTTTAGCTTCCTTTCTAGGGAGACCATCAAAGCTGGGTCTTCATCTCTGTGACCTTGTGGATATGGTTTCTTATTTTCCAATGAACATGAGGCAGCAGTGCTGAATTCTGTCTTTGTAGGTAAACTGTGGCCACGGGGGGCTAAGTGTATCCACATGTTGGCTGTGTATCCATTTGGTCATCCTCCAAATTTCGTCGTGATTCTTGGTGCTGCACTGGGAATTTAATATTTGCTTCATGGAATACAAGGAGCTCAACTGGAACACAGTGCTGGAGGGAGTTCTGTCATGTGTGGTGGGTCAGGGTCAGTAGGAGAATGCACCAACCAGGTTTCTATCTCACACAGTTTGCCCCCTTGACCATAATAACCTGATTGTTAAGATTTCCCTTAAAGCTCTACTTATAAAAAGATGCCTTTACATATAAGCGTCTGCTGGATGCACCATGTCAGCCACAAGCCATATGGAAGTCAAAGGCAGATCCACAAGGCCCCACGACAGAAGTTTTATCACAAAACTGCACATCTCTGCTGTAGGCCCACTAATCAGCAGGCTTGAACTTACTGGCATCTCTGTTCTACACCATTTTCATGAAACCCAGTCAATCAAGAAACTGTCTGATACACTCATCGTCAGCAACAGTATATCCAAAGGTTCTCCTGTGCAACCTGGTCAAGGGAATTTTAAGAATTTCATGGTATTTATCTAGCCATTATTCAAGCATGAGGTTGGAGGCACTGTGGGTTTCAATTTTTTCAGGAAACATTAAATGGTGAGGAAGCTCATTTCAATGAAACCTCTGGAAAACTCTCACAGGCAAGTCTTCCCAAGGAGTGGCCAAAAGGTCACCGAAATCCAGGACTATTGAGGTCTACAATGTGAGGTCCATGTGTGTTTTGACGCTCAAGTATGCCTGCCATGTGTTTTAGAAAAAATCATGTGATATCCAGGCTGTGATTCTCAGTGCTCTGTGGAAAGCCACCCTGGACCTAGATCTCAGTTTATAAGGGGGACTCTCATGTGTGGCCTGCGAAAATCCCAACACAATTCATGGCAATACTTCTCTGAGTTCAGTTCCAGAACTCAGTCTCTAAGTCCCCTTGAACTCACACCAGAGTTCAAGACCAGTTGGACCCATTCATTTCTTCCAACCGCCACACAAATGACCAAAATTAAAACCTAAACACTCCCACAAGGCCCTCATGTTCTCCATATAGACACTCATCATAACCTCTGGCTGAATTTTTCCATGAGGGGCGCAGCCCAAGACAGTGACCAAAATGAGCACCTTTGGCCCTCATTTGCCTAAAGTCAGGGTGGCCTGGACACCATTCCTGTGAACCAGGAGTGATTAAAAAGACCTGCCGTTAATACTGCTCTGCTTCTCCATTTTGAGGCCTACTGAATGTCAGGTATAGATTCTTTATGTGGTTTGGAGTCATGAGAAAACCCAAGCACTTCTGCAGGGTTTTGAATAACTCATTTGACCCAAAGGATCCCTATTCTCACTTGATGGAGTCAGGAACATCACAGAAGAAGGCTAGAGACTTCATCCACAATGACTGATCTTTTTGCCATTTTGGTTTTGGATGCACACATGGGATCTTTCTTTAGATCCATCAGGTGCTGAGAATCTAAGCAGGAGCCTCACACAGGGCCAAGTGGCTGATTCAGACACCTCCCTTTCCAAAGCAATTATGCCAAGAGCCACAGGTGATCCTCATTCATTTCCATTTGATAACTGTTTTTTTCAGTCTTCACAAAGGGGTGGCCAGAGGCAAATACCTTCCTGACATTCAGGGCAACAGAACAAAATGTAAGCAAAAGGCCCAAAGCAGGGTATCTCCACTGAGAGTTTCCTAGCCACACTGATATCTGAGTTTCTTGAGATGCTCGCCATGCCAATTCCTTCAGCTATTCAGTACATGGTCATGTCACAGTGATTGGAGGTGGTACATATCATGGATAAAAAACAATGAGCATATTCTGGCTAGTGGCCAGAATTCTGGAAGAAAACAGGAACTTAGGAAGGTTGTAGGTGTTTCCCATTGGTAAGGCAAGCCGCAGTCCTTTCATAAATTGGACAAGTTGATTGCTGGGAGGCATTCTACTACACAGGACATATTCATTGATGCATTCTCTTTTCTAATGTCTACAACCACGGACACAGTGGCATACACAGAAATAGAAACACTCACCATGTCAAATGACTTATTAGAAACAGTCCATTCCAAAAGAAATAAATCAGTTTTTTTCTACCTATTCTCAGAACATGAGACAAAACCACAAACTGACATCCACACACCCAGGCACCTCCTTCCCCCAAGTAGGTCTGTGACTCTTCTGAATGTCCTCTGACTGGTAGGCCATACGATGTTCCTCTGAAATGGCCTTTCCTGTCTCAGATCTGGTGTCATTCACCAACTCTGTGAAGTTGTCAGGAGGCAGTGGTGAGCCAATTCCAGTCTTGTCAGGAAAGGCCCCTCTTCAGAGCTTTCTTGGAATTTGGCCACCGTCACATGAAGAGGTACCTAGAAAGACTGATTCTATCTTTGGTAAATCCAAACAAGTGAGACCACTGGGACTTGGACGGGTAATGGTTTTGGGTGCCTGGCTTCCTGGATCCCAAATTCAGAGAATTCCATCACCAAGGAAGTAGGTGAGGTCACTTCCTTCAGGAACTGAATGAGGTCACTGACTTGGCCACCAATATGTCCTAACAGTTGCTTCCTAGGTTCTCATAAGATGGAGGCGGCCCCTACTTCTTGTGACACATTCACAAATTAGAATGGTATAGAAACCATAGGCCCCTGGGAACAGCTCTCCACAAAGGCCTGGTTTGATCCGACTTCTCTACATTAAGAAGAGAGAGGCTGATTCAGAAACATCCCTTCATCCTGACTAGGTTGTTTGCCATGGAAGATGACTTTTCCTCTCTCAGGTCCTAAATAGCTGCCTAAATCTTCTCCATCGATCATTTCTGCATGGACTTTTGAGGTTCTCAGCAGGTGGAAGATCCCCTACCTTCCTGTATTGTAAGACCAACTCGGTCCCTCCTCTTCTGTAAAGTTAGATTGATGGAACATTGTATGTTTAGGGTTAATAGCATGTTCGATTTTGGTTAGGAATCATTCTGCTGGATGAATAATGGTTTGGCAACCTCTGATACTTATAAGAATATAGACGTGAAATATAAGTACGAGAAAAGAAATCTAGGTAAGATTTGAAGCCCAGAAGGGCATTTGGCGATTGATTGGCATACTAAGCTTGAATTATGTTCTGCACCGAGGTCTCAGATAAATTTATTTACAATGGCATAGGTTGCTGTACCTCAGATGACTGAATTTAGAAGAGATCATCCAGTCCAAAAGGGATAGTCCATAGGATTAGGAAGATTGTCTGTAGGATTAGGAAGAAGAGTGAGTCTAGGAGTTGGACCAAAAGTTCTTTAGCAATAGGGTTTCAGTTAGAGAGTGAATGTAAATGTCAGCACATGTGAAGAGTCAGTCACAATGATGAACTGGGGAAAATATGTAGGAAAGAGAGTAAATATGTATCAATAGAGACATTAGGAAATCAGGCAACGTATAAAGTGAGTGATAGAATTAGATATTTTCAACAGGGTTGAGGTTGAATATATAATCTTAGGAAGAAACAATTATTTAGTCACCAATAGGATTGACATTTGAGCGCATTAGGGAACCTAGACATGGAGGTTTTTAGTAATCCATGCTCACTTTAAATTTAGGCTTTAGTACAATCATAAGTGTGACCTTTGCATTTTGTGTCAAGAATATTACTGTGGTAAAATATATATGTAGATCAGATGACATGAGTATTTCTTCCACCAATATGAGGAGCAATATTTTGAAAACTTATAAATTAGTATTGCGGATAAAATAGGCCTACCCTGTGTTGATGAATAAGAGATGATGCATGAATAGACCATATTGTGAATAAATTATATAACTGGTTCCAACTTTAAATAATGCATTGAAATTATATTTGAAAATATATAGTAAATCTTATATTGATATATATACATTCATTCCAACCAGTTATACATCTAATGGTAATATTAGGGTTACGGTTTATCATGAAGAGTGTGTGAGTTTTGCTTCAAAAATGAGTATAGAATCGAAAATAATGTTTTTAGAAAGAAGTCTAGTGAAAAGACCACTAAAGAATCATAGAGGAATACATGTTTTCTGAAAGAGGAAGTGATTGATAGTGAACCACATGCCTATAAATTTGTGAATTTGTGGATGAAAGGACATATTCTATGATGTCCATAAACTGAAGAAATAGTAATGTACCAGTGTGGAATAAAAATGAACTTAAAAATACATATCATGTCCCATAGGAATCTAACTGCATTGATGTTAAACTTGGTCAGTTACTATAGAAATATTAGGATATATAAGGACCATTCACTGAAGTTAGTTTTCAGTACTAGGAAACAAATATGTATGTCAGGTGGTTGAATATTTCTGAGAATAATCTGTTGAGAGCCACAGCCAAAGGAGCCCCAGCAAACTTGCAGCTGCCAGCAAACTTCCATTTGCCGGCTGATGATTGGCTCACAGCGGCCCCAGCATCATCTAGCTGATTTGCTTGTCTGTGGTGATGCTCATTGAGATGCTCAATGAGCGGTTTCCCCGACCTTTCAGACTGCCAGCGGATGATTGGCTCACAGCGGCCCCAGCAACATCTAGCTGATTGGCTCCTCTGTGGTGATGTACATTGGGCTGGTTCCCTGCCCTTTCAGACCATGGAACTGTTCATTGGGGGACTTTTTGGCTTCGCCCACGTGACCCAGCCAATCGGCCTCAAGAGGAGGAGACTTGTGTTTGAGGGAGAGGCTTGTGGGAAGCCTGTGGTGGCAGTTGGGCTCTGACGGCTTTTCCTGAGGAGCTGTTTTGTTTGGTGTCATCTTGTTGGGTTGTATTATAGTAGAAATACGGGATCAGAAATTAGTAAAAAAAAAAAAAAAAAAAAAACTGAAAGAGTGTTCAGTAAATTGTTAGAGGAAGGAGGCATCTCAGTAAAATCAAGAAAAGTCAGGGCATACGTTGATACAATACAAAAATGTAGCCCATGGCTTTTTCAGGAGGAGTTGTTAAATATATCACAATGGAACCATCATGGTGAAGATTTAAAAAGAATAGGAAAGAAAAGCCCAGGGACTCTGCCAGTTGGCACATTGCTATTGTGGACGTTTGTACCTTGTTTGCTTAGTGGAAAGCCTTCAGTTCAGACAATGGTAGAGGAAGGAGAAGACATATTGATTCAAGTAAAATAGAAGGTCTCTCAAGTTAGTCAGATAGAGGAAAAAATTCAAGTAAAAGAAAAGGTCTCTCGAACTAGTCAGACAGAGGAAAAAAATCAAGTAAAAGAGAAGGCCTTTCAAGCCAGTCAGACACAGGAAGAAAGTGTAAAACAGAAAAAGCCATCAGGGGGAAAGTTACAAAAGGAGACTACTACTAACACCTTTCTATCACCAGAGTGTCCAACCAACAGCACAACCTCTACAGGAGACTGCTACTAACACCTTTCTATCACCAGAGGAAGTAAGTGTCCAACTAACAAGGCCACCTCCATATGCTGGGAGGCCCCCAACCCCCACAGTTGATAGTTGGAATCCTGAGACAAGATCTCAAATATTAACATGCCCAGTATTTGAGGCAGGAGGGCAGTGAGATTACCATGCTTTAAATTTCAAAACAGTGAAGCAGCTAACAGAGGCTGTAACAACCTATGGTCCTCAAGCACCCTTCACTGTAAGCATTATCAAATCCATTAACAACATGAACATGAAGCCAGCAGATTGGGCTAATATGTGTAAAGCTGTGCTAAATGGAGGAAATACCTGTTATGGAAGATTGCCAATGAGGAATTTTGCAAGGAGACGGCTAGGCAAAATGCAGCAGCTAGTTATCCTCAGAGAAATCTAGATATATTGTTAGGAAAGGGACCTTATGAGGATCAGCAGCAGCAATGTGCATATGATCCTGGTGTATATGCACAGATTGCTATAGATGCAATTAAGGCATGGAAGACTTTTCAAGGAAATGGAGGTTTACAAGGTCAGTTATCTAAGGTAATACAAGGAGCTAATGAACCTTATGCTGAATTTGTAGATAGGCTTATTCAAACAGCTACCAGAGTTTTTGGAAATACACAACAAGCAATGCCATTACTAAAACAACTGGCTTATGAGCAAGCGAATCGTTGGTGCAAAGATATCATTAGACCATGGAAACATGAAGATTTAAACACATATATTAAATTGTGTAGAGACATTAAAGAACAAGAGCAAGTCGTGGAAGCTGCAGTAAAACAGGCTTTAGATGCCAGAGACATTAATGAACAAGGGCAAATTGTGGCAGCTGCAGTAAAACAGGCTTTAGATGCCAGGCCAAGAACATGCTACAATTGTGAAAAAACAGGACATTTTAAAAGGAATTGTCCCATAGGAGGAGGGTTTAACAAAACTAGGTATCAAAGGAGTAGAATACCAGGTATTTGTCCACGATGCCATAGAGGGAGACTTTGGGCTAATGAATGCTGTTCTCAAACCACCATAGAGGGTACACCATTATCAAAAAACGAACAAGGACCAGGTGTTTATCCACAATATCGTGGACAAAAACATGGAGCTCCTTTGCCAAAAAATGGACAAGGGGGCTCAATTCTCCGGGGCCCAAAACCACAAATATACGCAGCACTGGAGAAACCCATCAACCACATCAGGGTAGTGCCCAGGACACATTGTCCATCAGATCCCTCATCAGAAAAACCAGAGGGAGCGCAGGGTTAGACATCTGTGACTCTGCCAGAGCAGTACTAACTGCAGAGATGGGAGTTCAATTCATTTCCACAGGGGTAAAAGGACCTCTTCCCAAAGGAACAGTAGGCTTATTATTGGGACGCAGCTCTTCTACTCTAAAAGGACTTATGATAAGTCCTGGGGTAATTGATCTCAACTATGAAGGTGAAATAAAAATTATAGCCAGTTCTCCAAAGGGTATATTAGTAATTTCACCCGGAGATAGAATAGCACAGTTACTAATAATACCCAGCCTACGTGAAAAATTTTCCAGTCGTACTGTAGAAAGAGGTTCCAAGTGATTAGGCTCCACAGGTGTAGATTGGGCTATGCTTTCTTTAAATTTAGATTCTGGCCCCATGCTTAAACTAAATATTCAAGGGCATGAATTTAATGGGCTACTGGATACAGACGCAGACCTTAGCATCATCTCTCGTCAAGAATGGCCAAAACATTGGCCATTACAACAAGCCACTCAAACGCTTCGAGGCCTAGAAGTAGCGTATAATCCCCATAGAAGTGCAATGGTATTAGATTGGAAGGATCCTGAAGGATGTGAAGGAACTCTACAGCCATATGTATTGGATCATCTTCCCGTAAATTTATGGGGACGAGATAGTCTCCTGGACTCATTGATATTTTTTTTCGGATTCGGTATTGCCAGGCAATCGGGTTTTGCCGGCTCCTCAGTCCTGGTCTCAGTGTTGGACGTCCATTGCCTGTCTTCATTGCCTTGTCTTGTCTGTGTCATGTTTCATTGCTTTAACTGTTTGTGTATCTTTCATTATGGGACAGAGCACTTCAATGCCTCTGTCCCTGATACTTGATCACTGGACCAAAGTCCACTTAAGGGCTCAGAATCTTTGTTTTTCAGTAAAGCGCCGGATGTGGCAGACTCTCTGTGCTTCAGAATGGCCCACCTTTGGATTTGGATTACCCCTAGAAGGATCTTTCTACTTCCCACTAATTTAAAAAAGTCAGAGATATTGTCTTTCAGCCGGTGCTACATAGCCATCTGGATCAACAGCCATATATCTTAACTCGGCGGGAACTCTGCATATCTCCTCCTCCATGGGTGAAGCCTTTCCTTGTCACTGCCCCCACTCTGACTCCTTCCCCCAGGAACTCTCAAATCCTCTGATCCTCCTCCTCCTACACCCTCTGTTCTCCCTGAGTCACCAGATTTCACTCTACTGGAGTCTCCTTCCCCTCCTTATCCCCTGCCCTTGTCCCCCAAAATCCAACACCCTCTAAGTGATTCCCCTGGTGCTGACTCAGCCTCTCCTCCATTGGAGGAAGCTATGCCGGCCCAGCGCCCTCCAGATAATTCCTTTGCGGCACACACAGCACCTCTTCCCTTGGAGGAAGCTGTACCATCTAAAGGAACTCGCTGGCGGTGAATGATTGAAAACCCTGGAACTCTTGGGATGCTCCCCCTCCATCCCTATGGGCCAATGATTGACGATGGCCACGGGGAAAAAATGCAAGCCTACCAGTATTAGCCTTTCTCCTCGTCAGACCTATATAACTTAAAAAAATTATAATCCCCCTTTTTCTGAGGACCCCACCAGGCTCTCAGGTCTGGTTGAGTCATTGATGTTTTCACACCAGCCTACTTCGGATGACTGCCAAAAACTCCTAGGGATTCTCTTCATGACAGAGGAACAACAGTGAATCCTCCAGGAAGCTAGAAAAAAAATCCCTCAAACAAGATCTGCGTCTGACACAACTTCCCAAGATAATCAAAGGCGGCTTTCCCTTGAACCCACCCAACTGAGACCCCAAAATCTTTGAAGGTAGCGAGCATCTGTCCCCTTATCACCGGGCTCTAATAGTGTGTCTCCAAGCAGCCGCTAGCGACAAAGTAATTTGGCCAAGGTAAGAGAGATTATTCAAGGGCCTGATGATTCTCCCACTATGTTTCTAGAGAGAATTATGGAGGCATATTGGAGATATACTCCTTTTGATCCTCAGGAAGAGAATCAAAGGCATCTGTCACGATGGCCTTTATTGGGCAAACTGGCTTGGATATTAAAACAAAGTTACAAAGCTAGATTGATTACAAGATATGACTTTCAGAGATTTAGTCAGAGAAGCCAAGAACGTATACTATAAGAGAGAAACTGAGGAAGAGAAGGGAGCAAGGGGAGGATAAAAGAAACAAAAGGCAGACTAAGGCGTTGACTAAGGTCCTGGTCACAAAAACAAATAGGCCAGAAATTAAGAAACAGGTAGACAAGAAGGGATAACATTGGCCCATGCCAGAGGCCACCCTGGCCTCAGATCAATGTGCCTACTCTAAAGAAAAAAAGGACACTGGGCCAAAATTGCCCTAAAAAGCGACAGCCACACCAGCCAGCCATTCTGACTCTGGAGGATGACTAAGAAAGTCGGGGCTCAGATTCCCTCCCCAAGCTCAAGGTAACTTTTGAAGTGTTTCAAAAGTGATTATGGAAATCGAAAATGATGTGTTTGGAAAGAAGTCTCATGAAAAGATCAGTAAAGAAACATGGATGAATACATGTGTTCTGAAGCACGAAGTGAATGAAAGTCAGACAAATGCGTATGAATTTGCTAACTTGTGGATGAAATATATATCCTATGATGTGCATAAAGTGAATAAATAGTAATGTAGAAGTGTTGAATAAAATTGAACATAAAAATACACATCATGTCCCATAGTAATCTACTTGAATTGATGTTAAACAGGGTCAGTTACTGTAGAAATGTTAGGATATGTTTGCACCATTCAAAGAAATTAGTTTTCAGTACTAGGAAACAAATATGTATTTCAGGTGGATGAATATTACTGAGAATAATCTTGTGAAAAGTTGATTAAAAATCCAAATACATCAATATGAATGAATTTAGGGAGTGCATAATAAGACACATGTTATATATATTAAAAATAGCAATATATATGCCAATTGAAATTCATCATGAAATATATATCATCATCATATCCGAAAATATTCTTTTTAATGAATATGGATTTTTATATAAGTTTGTTCAAATAGGAAGCTCACCCATGGGTTGAATTTTCAGTTCCAACATTGTTTAGGAGGAGTGATCACTTCTCACAATTTGTATGTGCCATGTCAGCCACCTCACGAGAATGTACGTGTGACACCAGGTAGGATTCTATATGTGCATATTAAAACACATGTGCTGAATAGGCTACTGAGAAAGGAAGACAGTAATTCATATATTTGTTAACTTTAAAAACACATGTAGAACTATTTCAATTAAAAATTGACTAGATTTATAACTCCTACCCTATATATTTCAAAAGGCATGTCCAACTATACACCCTGCCTCCTCTGAAATGCTTGTATTTCTATTCTGTTTGGGTTATGTTTCTCCATCATATTAGGATTAGTAGTCAGAGTCTAGTAGGGAATGGGTTAGTGTCAGGGATTTAGTATTTCAAATATATGCTGCATAAAAATCTTCCCACTCTCATTCAGAACAATGCCTAGACATTACCCTCGTCCCAAGTAAGACACAATTAGAGGAGAAGAGTTAAAAATTCTGTGAATACATATCTGGAAATGAATATTCTCATGAGTTCACAACCTTGGAGGTCGTAGAGGAGTTTTCAAAAGTATGGGACAGGGTAAGCACTCCACAAACATGGAGCTCTGCTGCCCTAAAGACTTCTTGAGAAACTGCCTCTGAGGTTGGGCACTTGAAATATATGTTTTCGTAAGGAGCTTTCTTTGTACTGAGACCATCAAAGCTGGGTGTGCATCTATGCGACCTGGAGGACATGGTTTCATATTTTCCAATGAACATGAGGCAGCAGTGCTGAATTCTCTCTATGTAGGTAAACTGTGTCCACTGGGGCCTAAGTGTCTCTGCGTGTGGACTGTGAAGCCATTTGGTCATCCTCTACTTTTCCTGGTGTTTCTTGCTGCTGCACTGGGAGTTTGGTATTTGCTTATGAAGTAAAAAAAGATCACCTGGGACACAGTGCTTGAGGGAGTTCTGTCACGTGTGGTGGGTAAGGGTCTGCAAGAGAATATACCAACAATGCTTCTATTCCACAAAGCTTTTCCCCTTGACCATAGCAACATAATTCTCAACATTTCCCTGAAACCTCTCTATATAACAAGATGCCGTTACATATAAGTATGGTTATACCATGTCAGTCACAAGGCATTTCGGAGCCAATGGAAGATCAACATGGCCCCACCACAGATGTTTCATCACACACCCCCCCTCCACTGCTCTAGGCCCACTACTCAGCAGGCTCCAATTTACTGGCATCTCTGTTCTACACCATTTTGATGAAACCTAGTCAATCAAGGTGCTGTCTGGTATACTCATGATCAGCAACCGGTTTTCCAAATTTTCTACAGTGCCACCTGGTCATGGAAATTTCAATAATTTTATTGTATTTATCTAGCCATTTTTCACGGATGAAGTTGGAGGCACTGTGGATTTCAATTCGTACAGGAACCATTAAATGATGAGAAACCTCATTTCAATGAAAGCTCTGTAGAACTGTTACAGACAAGGCTTCCCAGGGAGTGGCCAAAATGTCACATAAAATCAGACCCACTGAGGTCTACAATGTGAGGTCCATGTGTGTTTTGACTGTCACCCGTGCCTGCCAAGTCTTTCAGAAAAAAAAATCATGTGATATCCTGGCTGAGATTCCCAGTGCTCTGTGGAAAGCCACCCTGGGCCTAGATCTCAGTTTCCAAGGGAGACTCTCATGCGTGCCCTCCTAGAATCCCAACACAATACATGGCACAAGTTCTCTGAGATCAGATCCAGAATGCACTCTCTAAGTGTAATCACACCAGAGTTCAAGCCCATGTGGACCCAGGCATCTCCTTTAACTGCCACACAATGACCACAATTAAAACCAAAACACTCCCACATGGCCCTCATCTGTTTCCATATAGATACTCATCATAACCTCTGGCTGGATGTTTCCATGAGGGGCGCAGTCCAAGACAGTGTCCAAAATAAGCTCCCCTGCCCCTCATTTGCCTAAAGTCAGGGTGGCCTGGACATACTTCCTGTGAACCAGGAGTGATCAAATAGGCATGCCGTTAATACTGCAGCGCTTCTTCAATTTGAGGCCTACTGAGTTAGAGGTATAGATTGTTTATGTGAATTAGAGTCATGAGAAAACCCAAGCACCTCTGCAGGGCTTTGAAGAACTCAATTGACACAAAGGATCCCTATTCTCACTTGATAGAGGTCAGGAACCTCACAGAGGAAAGCGAGACTTTATCCACAATGACTGGTCTATTTGCCATTTTGGTTTTAGATGCACACATGGGATCTTTCTTTAGATCCATCTGGTGCTGAGAATCTAAGCCACAAACTCACACAGGGCCAAGATGCTAATTCAGACACATCCCTTTCCAAAGCAATTAAGCAAAAAGCCACAGGTGATGCCCATTCATTTCCATTTGAAAACTGTTTACTTCAGGCTTCACAAAGGGGTGGCCAGAGCAAGAACTTCCTGACATTCAGTTCAACAGAACAATATATAAGCAAAATGCCCAAAGCAGGGTTTTTCCACTGAGAATTTCCTGGTCACACTGATATCTGAGTTTTTTGAGATGCTCGCCATTCCCTTCAGCTATCCAGTACATGACCATGTCACAGAGCTTGGAGGTGGTACATATGTTAGACACAAAACCATGAGCCTATCCTGCAGAGTGAACAGAATTCATGAAGAAACCTGGAAATTAGGAATGTAGTAGGTTATGCCCATCTTTAAGTAAAGCCGCAATCCATTCATAAATTGGGCAGGATGAAATGGGAAGCTTTCTACTAGACAGGAAACATCCATTGATGCACTCTCTTTTCTAATGTCTACAACCACGGACACCATGGGATACACAGACATAGAATCACTCGCCTTTTCAAACGACTTACAAGAAACAGTTCACTCCAAACCATACAAACCACCTTTCCTTCCTATTCTCACAACATGAGACAAAATCACAAACTCACAACCACACCCACAAAGGCACCTCCTTACCCTAAGTAGGTCTGTGACTCTATGGAGTGTCCTCTGACTGGTGGGCCACACAATGTTCCCCCGAAATGTCCTGTCCTGTCTCAAATATGGTCTCCTTGGCCAACTCTATGAAGTTGTCAGGAGCCAGCAGTGGGCCACTACCTGCTTTTTCAGGAAAGGCCCCTCTTCAGAGCTGTCCTGGCTTTTGGCCATTCTAACATCAGTAGGTACAAAGAAAGACTGACTCTGTCCTTGGTAATTCCAAACAAGTGAACCCACTGGGACTGGTACTGGGACTGGCTCTGTGTGCCTGGCTTCCAGGATCCCAAGTTCAGAGAGTTCCATCACCAAGGGAGTAAGGTGAGGTCACTTCCTTCAGGAACTGAATTAGGTCACTGCCTTGGCAACCACTTTATCCTAACAGTTGCTTCCAAGTGTCTCATTAAATGGAGGCTTCCCCTACTTCCTGTGAAACATTCACAAGTTAGAATGGTATATCAACCATAGGAACCCGGTAATAGCTCTCCACACAGGCCTGGTTTGGTCCATCTCCTCTACATTGAGAAGAGAGGTTCTGATTCAGACACATCCCGTCATCCTGACCAGGTATTTTGCCATGGAAGATTACTTTTGCTTTCTCAGGTCCTCCATAGCTGACTACATATTCTCCAGGGATCATTTCTGTATTGAACTTGTGGTTCTAAACAGGTGAAAGATCCCCTACATTCCTGTATTGTAAGACCAACTCTGTCCCTGCTCTTCATTAAATTTACATTGAGGGAACAGTGTATTGTTAGGGTTAATAAAATGTTTGATGTTAGAAATCATTCTGCTGGATGTATAATGGTACTGGGAACCTGGGATATTTTTAAAAATATAGAGGTGAAATATATAAATGAAAAAAGGATGTCTAGGTAATTTTGAAGCCCAGAGAGGCAATGGGCCCTTCATTGGGATACTTAGCTTTGATTTATGTTGTGCACAGATATCTCAGATAAATCGATATGCAATGGCATAGGACCTTGTACCTTGGATGATTAAAATTCGAAGAGAACATCCAGTCAAAAAGGGATAGTCGGTAGGATTAGATAGATATTTGGTAGGTTAACAAAGAGTGAGTATAGGATTTGGAACAAAAGTTCTTTAGCAATAGGGTTTGGGTTAAAGTGTGAAAGTAAATATCAGCCCACTTGAAGGGTCAGTCACAATGATGAACAGGGGAAAATATGTAGGAAAGCAGATATCAATAGAGATATTACAAAATCAACAAGTGGGCCAAGGACCTGAACAGACACTTCACAGAAGAAGACATACAATCAATTAATAAGTACATGAAAAAATTCTCACCTTCTCTAGCAGTCAGAGAAATGCAAATCAAAACCACCCTAAGATACCATCTCACTCCAGTAAGATTGGCAGCCATTAGGATGTCAAACAATAATAAGTGGTGGCAAGGATGTGGGGAAAAGGGTACACTTGTACATTGCTGGTGGGACTGCAAAATGGTGCGGCCATTATGGAAAGCAGTATGGAGATTCCTGGAAAAGCTGGGAATGGAACCACCATTTGACCCAGCTATCGCCCTCCTTGGACTATTCCCTGAGGACCATAAAAGAGAATGCTATAGGGATACTGCCACATCAATGATCATAGCAGCACAATTCACAAAAGCCAGACTGTGGAACCAACCTAGATGCCCTTCAATAGATGAATGGATAAAAAAAATGTGGCATCTATACACAATGGAGTATTATGCAGCACTAAAAAATGACAAAATCATGGAATTTGCAGGGAAATGGATGGCATTAGAGCAGATTATGCTAAGTGAAGCTAGCCAATCCTTAAAAAACAAATGCCAAATGTCTTCTTTGATTTAAGGAGAGCAAGTAAGAACTGAACAGAGGGAAAGAGCATGAGGAAAATATTAACATTAAACTGAGACAAGTGATGGGAGGGAAAGGGAGAGAGAAGGGAAATTGCATGGAAACGGAAGGAAACCCTCATCGTTATACGAAATCACATATACAAGGTTGTGAGGGGAAAGGGGGGGGAAGGGAGAGAACGGAACAATAACAGATGAGGTAGAGAGGGAAAATGAAAGGGGAGGGGAGGGGGGATAGTAGGGGATAGGAAAGTCAGCAGAATACAACAGTCACTAATATGGCATTATGTAAACATTGTGAATGTGTAACTGATGTGATTCTGCAATCTGTATTTGGGGTAAAAATGGAAATGCATAACTCACTTGAATCAAATTTATGAAAGATGAAAAAAATAAAAATTTTAAAAAGTACTAAATTGGCTCATCCTAACATTAAAAAAAGAGATATTACAAAATCAGGCAAAGTATAAAGTGAGTGATATGATTAGATATTTTCAACAGGGTTGATTTTGAATATATAATCTTAGGAAGAAACAAATATGTAGTCACCAATAGGATTGATATTTGAGAGCATTAGGCAACCTGAACATGGAAGTAATCCATGTTCACTTTCCATTTAGGCTTTAGTACAATAATAAGTGTGAACTTTGCATTTTGTGTCCAGAATATTACTGTGATAAAATGTATATGTAGATTAGGTGACATCAGTATTTCTTTCACCATTTCTGTGAGTAATATTTTGAAGACATATACATAAGTATTGGTTGTACAAAAAGCTGTACCCTGTGTCTATGTATATACAGATAATTCATGAATAGACCATACTGTGAATAAATAGTATAGCTGGTTCCACTTTAAAGAATGGATTGAATTCATATTCACAAAGGAGTGGTCTGAGGCAAAAACCTTCCTGAAATTCAGGGCAACAGAACAATAGGTAAACAAAACGCACAAAGCAGGGTTTCTCCACTGAGACTTTCCTGGTCACACTGATATCTGAGTTTTCCTAGATGCTCGCCTTTCCCTTCAGCTATCCAGTACATAGCCATATCACATAGCTTTGAGGTAGTACATATCTTGGTCACAAAACAATGAGGCAATTCTGGAGAGTGTCCAGAATTCAGGATGTAAACAGAAACTTTGGAAGATAGCAGGTTTTGCCCTTCAATAAGGAAAGCCGCAGTCCATTAATAAATCGGGCAGGATGAATGTTGCGAAGCTTTCTCCTAGACAGGACACATCCATTGATGCATTTTCTTTTCTAATGTCTACAACCACGGACAGAGTGGGATACACAGACATAGAAGCACTCGCCTTGTCAAAGGACTTACTAGAAACAGTCCACGCCAATTCAAACAAACAGCCTTTCTTACATCTTCTCAGAACCTGAGAAAAAAACCATACACACACCTACACCCACAAAGGCACCTCCTTTGTGGAGTGTCCTCTGAATGGTGGGCCATACTATATTCGCCAAAAATGGCCTGTTGTATCTCAAATCTGGTCTCCTTGGCCAACTCTGTGCAGTTGTCAGGAGCCAGCGCTGAACCAATACCTGCTTTCTCAGGAAAGGCCTTTCTTCAGAGCTTTCCTGGCATTTGGCCATCCTCACATCTGTTGGTACTAAGAAAGACTGACTCTGTCCTTGGTAAATTGAAACAAGTGAGACCACAGGGACTGGGACTGCAACTGGCTCTGGGTGCCTCTCTTCCTGGATCCCAAGTTCAGAGAGTTCCATCACCAAGGAAGTGCAGTGAGGTTACTTCCTTCAGGAACTGAATGAGGTCACTGCCTTGGCAACCTCTTTGTCCTAACAGTTACTTCTAAGGGTCCCATGAGATGGAGTCTGTCCCTACTTTCTGTCACACTTTCACAAGTTAGAATGGTATATCAACCATTGGCACCTGGGAAGAGCTCTCCACACAGGCCTGATTTGGTCCATCTTCTCTACATTTAGAAGATAGAGGTTGATTCAGACACATCCATTCATCATGATCAGGTTGTTTACCATAAAAGATGACTTTTCCTCTATCAGGTCCTTCATAGCTGCCTACATCTTCTCCAGGGATCATTTCTGCATGGACCTTTGATGTTCTCAGAAGGTGGAAGATCCCCTACATTCCTGTATTGTAAGACTAACTCTGTCCCTCCTCTTTTGTAAAGTTAGATTGAGGGAAGAGTGTATGTTTAGGGTTAATAACATGTTTGATTTGGGTTAGGAATCTCTCTGCCGCATGAATAATGGTATTGGGAACCTGTGATATTTACAAGAATATATAGGTGAAATGTAAGTATGAAAACAGAAATCTAGGTAAGATTCGAAGTCAGAAGGGCATTGGGTCCTTGAGTGGGATTCTTAGGTTTGAATTATGTTCTGCATATATGTCTCCGATAAATTGAAATACAATGGTTTAGGACCTTATACCTTGGATGATTAATTGTCGAAGAGAACATCGAGTCAAAAAGCAATAATCAGTAAGATTAGGAAGATAGTCAGTAGGTTTAGAAATAAAAGTGAGTATAGGATTTAGACCAAAATTTCTTTAGCAATAGGGTCTCGGGTAGACATTGAATGTAAATGTCAGCATATGTGAAGTGTCAGACACAATGATGAACTGCGGAATATATGTAGGAAAGCAGATATCAATAGAGATATAAGGAAATCAGGCAAAGTATAAACTGAGTGATAGAATTAGACATTTTCAACAGCCTTGAAGTTGAATATATAATCTTAGAAAGAAACAAATATGTAGTCACCAATAGGATTTACATTTGAGAGCATTAGGCAACCTGGACATGGTTGTTTTTAGTAATTCATGCTCACTTTCCATTTAGGCTTTGATACAATCATGAGTGTGACCTTTGTTTTTTGTGTCCAGAATATTACTGTGATAAAAAAAGAAATATATATATATATATATATATATATATATATATATATATATATACACACACACACACACACACACACATATATAGATAGATAAGGTGACATGAATATTTCTTCTACCATTTCTGGGAGCAATGTTTTGAAGAGGTATAAATTAGTATTGGGGGAACAAAGAGGTGTACACTGTGTCTATGAATATAGAGATAATGCATTAATAGACCATACTGTGAATAAATAACATACCTGGTTCCAACTTTAATAATGGATTGAATTGAAATGTGAAAATGTACAGGAAATCTTATATTGATATACACACATTTATTCCAACCACTTATACATCTAATGGTAATATTAATGTTATGGTTTATCTTGAAGAGTGTGTGGGTTTAGCTTCAAAATTGATTATGGAAATCGAAAATAATGTGTTTGGAAAGAAGTCTCATGAAAAGACCAGTCAAGTAACATGGAGGAATACATGTGTTCTGAAGCAGAAAGTGATTAAAAGTGAAACAAATTCCTATAATTTCGTGAACTTGTGAATGAAATATATATCCTATGATGTGCAAAAACTGAAGAAATAGTAATGTACCAGTGTTGAATTAAAATGAACGTCAAAATAGACATCATGTCCCCTAGGAATCTATTTGCATTGATGTTAAACTGGGTCAGTTACTGCAGAAATATTAGGATTTGTAAGCACCATTGATTGAAGTTAGTTTTCAGCACTGGGAAACAAATATGTATTTCAGGTAGATGATTATTTCTGAGAATAATCTTGTGAAATGTTGATTATAAATCCACATACATGAACATGAATGAATTTATGGAGTGTATATAAGACACATATATTTCATATTTTATAAAATCTGTAGAGTGTATATATATATATATATATATATATATATATATATATATATACAAAAAAAACCACAAAAATTCATTAAAAAGTATCAATATATATATGCCAATCGTAATTCATCATGTAATATATATCATCCACAGAAGCAAAAATATTTATTTTACTAAACATGGGTTTATGTATAATATTGTTCTAATAGGAAGCTCACCCATAGTTTGAATTTTCAGTTCCAACAGCGTTTAGGAGCACTGATCTCTTCTTACAATTTGTTTCTGCCAAGTCAGCCAACTCATAAAAATATATGTGTGATACCAAGTAGGAATCTATATGTGCATATAAAAAGTACAAGTGCTGAGTAGGCTACAGAGAAAGGGAGACAGGAATTCACATATTTGTTAACTTTAAAAACACATGGAGAGAGCTGCGGATGTGGCTCAAGTGGTAGCGTGCTCGCCTGGCATGCGTGGGCATGGGTTCGATTCTCAGCACCACGTGAAAACAAAGATGTTGTGTCCGCCGATAACTAAAAAATAAATATTATAGAATTCTCTCTCTCCTCTCTCACTCTCTCTTTAAAAAAAACACATGGAGGACTATTTCAATTAAAAATTGAGTAGATTTATAAAACCGACCCTTTATCATGCAAGAGGGAAGTCCAACTATACACCATGCTTCCTCTGAACTGCTTGTATTTTCATTCTTTTGGGGTATTTTTCTCCATCATATTAGGATTAGTAGTCAGAGTCTAGTAGGGTATGAGTTAGTGTCAGGGATTCAGTATTTCGAATGGAAAATTGGAAAATGGATCAATGTGTATGCAAATGTGTACTACAAAAAAATTTTCCCACTCTCATTCAGAACAATGCCTTGACATTACCTTCACCCCAAGTAAGACACAATTAGAGGAGAAGAGTTAGAAAATCTTTGAATACATATCTGAAATTGAAAATGCTTAGGGTTCACAATCTTGGAGATTGTAGAGGAGTTTCCAAAAGTAAGGGACAGTGTAAAAACTCTACAAACATGGAGATTTGCCTGCCTAAAGACGTCTGGAGAAACTGCCTTTAGGTTGGGCACTTGAAATATATGTTGCTGTCAGGAGCTTTAGCTTCCTTTCTAGTGAGACCATCAAAGCTGGGTCTTCATCTCTGTGATCTGGAGGACATGGTTTATAATTTTCCAATAAACATGAAGCAGCAGTGCTGAATTCTTGCTTTGTAGGTAATCTGTGGCCACTGGGGGCTAAGTGTCTCCCCATGTGGACTGCGAAGCCATTTCATCATCCTCCACTTTTCATAATGTTTCTTCATGCTGCACTCGGAGTTTGGTATTTGCTTCACGAAATACAAGGAGTTCAACTGGGACACAGAGCTGCAGCGAGTTCTGTCACGTGTGGTGGATCAGGGTCTGCAGGAGAATGCACCAACAGGGCTTGTATACCACATAGGATGCCCCCTTGACCATAGCAACCTGATTCTGAACATTGCCCTGAAACCTCTCCATATAACAAGTTGCCTTTACATATAAGGGTCTGCTCGCTGCACCATGTCAGTCACAAGCCATTTGGAAGCCAATGGCAGATCCACATGGCCCCACCTCAGATGTTTTATCACACATTTGCTCACTACTGCTCTAGGCCCACTACTCAGCAGGATCCAAATTACTGAGATCTCTGTTTTACACCATTTTCATCAAAACCAGTCAATCAAGGCACTGTCTGGTACACTCGTGATCAGCAACAGGACATCCAAAGGTTCTTCATTGCCACCTGGTCATTGGAATTTCAAAAATTTCATGGTATTTATCTAGCAAATTTTCAATTATGAAGTTGGAAGCACTATGGCTTTCAAATCATTCATGAATCATTCAATGGTGAGGAAGCTCATTTCAATGAAAGCTTTGGAGAACTCTCACAGGCAAGGCTTCCCAAAGAGTGGCCTAAAGGTCACATGAATCCAGGCCCATCGAGGTCTACAATTGAGGTCCATGTGTGTTTTGACTAGCAAATATCGCTTCCAAGTCTTTCAGAATAAAATAATGTGATATCCTGGCTGAGATTCCCAGTGCTCTGTGGAAAGCCACCCTAGGACTAGATCTCAGTTTCCAATGGAGACTCTCATGCGTGGCCTCCTAAATTCCCAACACAATTCATGGCAATACTTCTTTGATGATTGATCCAGAACTCAGTGTTTAAGGGGAATGACACCGGAGTTCAAGCCCAGGTGGATCCAGTCATCTCTTCCAACTGCCACATGAATGACTACACTTAAAACCAAAACATTCCCACATGGTCCTTACCGTCTTCCATATAGACACTCATCATTACCTCTGGCTAGAGTTTTTCATGTGGGACGCATCCCAAGAGAGTGTCCAAAATAATCTTCCTTGCCCCTCATTTGCCTAAAGTCAGGGTGGCATCGTCACCCTTCCTGTGAACCTGGAGTGATCCAATAGGCCTGCCATGAATACTGCTCTGCTTCTTCAATTTGAGTCCTACTGACTCTCAGGGAGAGATTCTTTAAGTGATTTGGAGTCACAAGAAAACACAAGCACCTCTGCAGTTCTTCAAAGAACTCATTTGACTTAAAGGATCCCTATTCTCACTTGACAGAGGTCAGAATCCTAACAGAGGAAGGCAAGAGACTGATCAACAATGACAGATTTTTGGCCATTTTGGTTTTGATTGCACACATGGAATCTATCCTTAGATCCATCATGTGCTGAGAATCTAAGCCACAACCTCATACAGGGCCAAGAGGCTGATTTAGACACATCCTTTTACAAGCAATTAAGCAAAGAACCACAGGTGATGCCCATTCATTTCCATTTGAAAATTGTTTTCTTCAGGCTTCACAAAGGGGTGGCCTGAGGCAAAGACCTTCCCGACATTCAGGACAACAGAACCATAGGTAAGCAAATGAACCAAAGCAGGATTTCTCCACTGAAAATTTACTGGTCACACTGATATCTGAGTTTTCTAAGATGTTCCCATTCTCTACAGCTATCAAGTATATAGACATGTCTCAGAGCTTGGAGGTGGTACATATCTTGGAAACAAAACCATGAGCCTATTCTGGAGAGTGGCCAGAATTCAGGAAGAAAACAGGAACTTAGGAATTTAGTAGGTGTTGCCCATCCATAAGGCAAACCACAGTCCATTCTTTAATTAGGCAGGATGAATGCTGGGAAGTTTTCTACTAGACAGGACACATCGTTTGATGCCTTCTCTTTTCTAATGTCTACAACCACGGACACAGTGGGATACTCAGACATAGAAACACTAGCCTTGTCAAACGACTTACTAGAAACAGGCCACTCCAACCCAAACAAACAGCCTTTCCTACCTATTCCCAGAACATGAGAGAAAACCACAAACTCACTCCACACCCACAAAGGCACCTCCTTAACCCAAGTAGGTCTGTGACTATCCGGAGTGTCCTCTAACTGGTGGGCCATACTATGTTCCCCTGAAATGGCCTGCCCTTTCTCAGATCTGGTCTCCTTTGCCAACTCTGTGAAGTTGTCAGGAGCCAGTGGTGAACCAATACCTGCTTTCTCAGGAAAGGCCCCTCTTCAGAGATCTTCTGCCATTTGACAATGCTCATATCAGTCGGTACCAAGGAAGACTGACTCTGTCCTTGGTAAATCCAAACAAGTGAGACCACTGGGACTGGGACTGGGACTGGCTCTGGGTGCCTGGCTTCCTGCATCACAATTTCAGATTTTTTGATGACCAAGGAAGAGAGGTGAGGTCACTTCCTTCAGGAACTGAATGAGGTTACTACATTGGCCACCACTTTGTCCTAACAGTTGCTTCGAAAGGTCCCATAAAATGGAGGCTGCCCCTACATCCTTTGACACTTTCACAAGTTAAAATGGTATATCAACCATAGGCACCTGGAAACAGCTCTCCACACAGGCATGGTTTGATCAGTTCTCTACATTAAGAAAGGAGAGGCTGATTCAAACACATCTCTTCATACTGACCCGGTTGTTTGCCATGGAATATGACTTTTTCCCTCTTAGGTCCTTCATAGCTGCCTGCAACTTCTTAAGGGTATAATTTCTGCATGGTCCTTTGATGTTCTCAGCAGGTGGAAGAGCCCCTACATTACTGTATTGTAAGACAAACTCTGTCTCGGCTCTTCTGTAAAGTTAGTTTGAGGGAACAATGTATGGTTAGGCTTAATAACATGTTTGATTTGAATTAGGAATCATTCTGCTTAATGAATAATGGTATTGGGAACTTGCGATATTTACAAGAATATATTGGTGAAATATAAGTTTGAAAACAGAAATCTAGATAAGATTTGAATCCAGGAAGGGCATTGGGCTGTTGATTGGGATACTTAGCTTTGAATTATGTTCTGCAAAGATGTCTCAGATAAATCAATATACAATGGCATAGGACCTTGTACCTTGGATGATTGATTGTCGAAGTGATCATCCAGTCAAAAAGGGATAGTCTTTAGGATTAGGAAGATAGTCGGTATGTTAGAAAAAAGAGTAATATAGGATTTGGACCAAAAGTTCTTTAGCAATAGGGTTTCGGATAGAGAGTGAATGTAAATGTCAGCACATGTGAAGAGTCAGTCACAATGATGAACTGGGGAAAATATGTAGGAAAGCAGATATCAATAGACATTAGGAAATCAGACAAAATATAAAGTGACTGATAGGATTAGTCTTTTTCAAGAGGGTTGAGGTTGAATATATTATCTTAAGAAGAAACAAATATGTAGTCACCAATAGGATTGATTTGAGAGCATTAGGCAACCTGGACATGGATGTGTTTAGTAATCCATGCTCACTTTCCATTAGGCTTTGGTGAAAGGTTAATAAAATAGGTACTTGTTACTTACTGTTTTTCTGTATGCTTAACAAAACACTGTTGAAGTCTTGAGGACTGTTTGCTAATCTTGTTTCCAGAATGTGCTGTCCCCAACTGCCAAACTGCAAATGTATACCCTCACCCGTTTGCACGCAAACCACCCACTTGCCCTGACCAATCAATAAACTTCCCTCCCTGCCCTCTCCAAGGAAAGCATATAAGCTCTGCTTAAGCTGTTCTCATTGCTCTCTGCTCTATTCAAGTGAGCTCTGAGCCCCAGAATGCTGGACCCATAATAAACCATTTACTGTTGAAGGAGACATTCTCTTGGTGGTCGCTTCCTCCGATGCTTGCCCGACCTTTACATCTGGAGGCACCAGCAAGATCCGACAGCGGCGGATGAAAGATCCCCAAGGGGCTCCTTTCAGGGTAAGTAAGGCAACTCTTTTTGGTTTTAGGTTTCAGGTTAGGGCTTGGCAAAATGGCTATGGGTGATGAGCGTGAGCTCTCTCTGACAGAGGCTGACATACGTGTCACAGAGCCACAGGCCACGTCCCTGGGGGATGCCCCAGAGGACTCAGGAAATCGAGGAACAATAGTCTCCTTGACTCAATGATATTTTGCTTCGGATTCGGTATTGCCAGCCCATCAGGTTTTGCGGGCTACTCAGGCCTGGCCTCAGTATTGGACGTCCAATGCCTGACTTTATTGTCTTGTCTTGTCAGTGTAGTGTGTCGTTGCTTTCACTGTTTGTGTATCTCTCATTTTGGGACAGAGAACTTCAACACCTCTCTTCCTGACCCTTGATCACTGGAACAAAGTCCGCTTAAGGGCCCAGAATCTTTCTTTTTCAGTAAATCGCTGGACCTGGCAGACCCTCTGTGCCTCAGAATGACCCACCTTTGGAGTTGGATAGCCCCTAGAAACATCTACGTCCCACTAATTCGAAAAGTCAGAGATTTTGTATTTCAACCGGGGCCACATGGACATCCAGATCAACAGCCATATATCTCAACTTTGCAGGACCTCTGCAAATCTCCTCCTCCATGGGTGAAGCTTTTCCTTGTCTCTGCCCCCGCTCCTACTCCTTCCACCATGATTCTATCTCTCAAACCCTCTGCTCCTCCTCCTCCACCCTCTCTTCTCCCTGAGTCTCAAGACTCTACTGGACTCTCCTCGCCTTCTTATCCGCTGCCCTCGTCCACCAACCCCCAACAACCTCTAAGTGATTCCCCTGCTGCTGACTCAGCCTCTCCGCCACTGGAGGAAGCTAGGCCAGCCCAGCGCCCACCAAATGACTCCCCCTTGTCACACACACAGCCCCTCCTTCCCTGGAGGAAGCTGGCCTGGCAAAAAGAACTCAAAGAACTCCCTGGCGTTTTCAAACCTGCCTACTTGGGATGACTGCCAACAAATCCTAGGGATTCTCTTCATGACAGAGGAATGAGAGAGAAACTTCCTGGAAGCTAGAAAAAAAAATAGCCTCGGACCAGATGGGTGACCAACACAACTTCCCAACATAATCAAAGCCGGCTTCCCCTTGAACTTACCCAACTGGGACCCCGACACCTTTGAAGGTAGGGAGCATCTGTCCACTTATTGCCGGGCCCTAATAGTGGGTTTCCAACCGACCGCTAGGCAACCAAATAATTTGGCCAAGGTAAGAGAGATTATTCAAGGGCCTGATGAACATCCCTCTATGTTTCTAGAGAGAATTATGGAGGCATATAGGAGATATACTCCTTTCGATCTTCAGGCAGAGGATCAAAAGGCATATGCCATGATGGCCTTCATTGGGCAAGCTGATCTGGATATTAAAAGAAAGTTACAATACTTAGATGGATTACAAGATATGACTTTGAGAGATTTAGTCAGAGTAGCCGAGAAAGTATCCTATAAGACAGAAACAGAGAGAACGAAAGGGAGCAAAGGGAGGATGAGAGATGAAAAAGACAGATTAAGGTATTAACTAATGTCCTGGTCACAACAATAAATAGGCCAGAAATTAAGAAACAGGGAGACAAGAAGTGATACCTGGGTCCCCTCCAGAGGCCACCGTTGGCCTCAGATCAATGTGCCTACTGTAAAGAAAAAGGACACTGAGCCAAAGAGTGCCCTAGAAAGAGAAAGCCACGCCAGACAGCCTTTCTGACTCTGGAAGTTGACTAAGAATGTCGGGGCTCAGATCCCTTCCCCGAGCTCAGGGTAACTTTTGAAGTGAAGGGGACCCCATAAACTTTGAAGTGGATACAGCAGCAGTATACTCAGCCCTTAAGGCCCCACTGGGCCCTCTATCAAATAAAAGATCTCTAGTTCAAAGGGCTAACAGCAGTAAATATCAGACTTAGACAACTAAGAGGACCATGGACATGGGGAAAGACAAAATCCAACATTCCTTCCTAGTAATCCCAGAATGCCTGGCCCCATTGATGGGCAGAGATCTGCTCAGTAAGCTCCGGGCCAAAACAACTTTTAACCCCGAAGGCCCCAAAATGAAATTTCTAAATCCTTCATTAAAAACTCCTATAGTCATGGCTTTATAAATGTCAGTCGAAGATGAACATCCACTTTTCACACACCCCAAGACTGATCAAACAGGCAAGCTACCCCAGAAATGGATAACAGATTACCCAGATGCCTGGGCAAAATTGTTGGGTTAGGCCTAGCCATGAAACAACCTCCAAGAACAGTGGAGTTAAAAACCTCAGCCTCCCCAATCAATGTCAAACAACATCCTCTGAGCAAAAAAGGTAAAGATGGGATAAGGCCCCATATTCAGAAATATCTGGCCTTAGGGTCCTAAGGCCCTGTCAATCGGCCTGGAACACTCCCCTGCTACCGGTAAAAAATCCAGGAACTGGGGACTATCCCCCATACAAGACCTAAGAGAGATCAACAACAGAGTGCAGGAAATTCACCCCATGGTAAATAATTCATACAATCTGCTTATCACTCTGAACCCTGAGTAGAAATGGTATGGACATAAAGATGCTATCTATTGCATGCCTCTGCATAAAGACAGTCAGTTGCTGTTTGCTTTTGAGTGGGTAGACCCAGAAACCGGAACGTATGGTAAACTAACATGGACTAGACTCCCACAGGGGTTCAAAAACTCCCCCACTCTCTTTGATGAAGCCCTCCACAGAGATGTCAACAACTTCAGACCTATGCACCCTGAAGTCACCCAGCTTCAATACGTGGATGACCTGCTACTGCAGCCAACACCAAGGAAAACTGTGAGTCTGGGAACCAAGCACTATTATATAAGCTTGCTCAACTCGGGTATAGAGCTTCTTCCAAAAAACCCCAAATTTGCCAGCAAGAAGTAGTCTTCCTGGGCTATTCCCTTAGGGGTGGTAAACGATGGCTCACTGAGCCCAGAAAACAAACGGTTGTGCAGATACACCCCCCCCCAGCAGCAGACAACACAGAGAGTTTCTTGGGACTACTGGGTTTTGCAGGTTATGGATTCCTGTGTTTGCGTCCTTAACTTCTCCTTTATACCCGCTGTTAAAGGGAGATGCCCAATTCCAATGGACCCCTGAGCACCAGCAAGCTTTTGATAACATCGAACAACACTGGCACTGAACTCCTCAAGTTCACTGAGCCAAGCCTGCAATTTCAGAAATCCCTACACTACGTTAAAAATGTACATCAATTCACACACCTTGGTTCAAAGAAACTGCAGGCATTCCTGAAGGATCAAGAACAGAGTTTTCCACTAACCGACTCACAGCGAAAGGACATAACTGAACGGGTAACAAAACCCTGTCCGTTCTGTCAATAGGTTAATGCTTACCCTTCCAAGCTTCCTGCAAAATAGCACCTATGAACAACCAGACCAGGACAATTCTGGGAAGTGGACTTTACTGAAATTAAGCCAGCGAGGTATGGACTTCAATATCTCCTAGTGTTTGTAGATATATTTTCAGGATGGATTGAAGCCTTCCACACAAAAAAGGGCACAAATGGTGGTAAAAAATCCTGAAAGATATTTTTCCATGATACGGCCTACCTAAGGGTATATTGTCTGATAATGGACCGGCGTTCATGGCCCAGGTAAGTAAGGTGTTAGCCAGGACCCTGGGAATAAATTGGAAGTTACATTGTGCTTATAGACCCCAGAGCTCAGGACAGGTTAAAAAAAATTAATAGAACCATTAAAGAGACCTTAACGAAATTAAGCTTAGAGAGGGCATCAAAGGTTGGACTATGCTCCTGCCTTATGCACTGTTTCATGCAAGAAATACTCCCTCTGTTTCTTTGAGTAACCTCACCTCCTATGAAATTCTCTATGGGGCCCCTCCTCCAGTAAGGACCTAACCCCAACTCTAAGACCTACCGATCCCTTCCACACCCCCTTGCTTGACAAACTTAAAGCTCTTGAAAGAACTCAGTGATACCTGTCAAACCAGCTGGCCACTGCCTACCAACCTGGTGAAGAGGAGAGTCCACATCGATATCAAATAAGAGACTTCGTCTACATAAGATGACTTCAGGTGTCATCCCTGGAACCCCGATGGACAGGACCATACCAGGTGCTACTTATAAAACCTACAGTGGTAAAGGTAGATGGAATCACTTCCTGGATCCTAATTCTCATCTCAAGCCTGCGCCCTGTCCAGACTCTGGCTTGAAAGTGGAAAAGACTGGTAACCCTTTCAAATTGCATATTGTCCATGTGGATAAGGCTATAGACTCTCCCCTTGGCCACCACTAGTCCTAACCATCATCAGCCCATTCAGCAGCGATGGCTGATCACAAATCCTATTAGACAAGAAGTATGGTCTGTCTTGCATACAGCCCCCTTAGGGACCTGGTGGCCATCTCTCCACCCAGATATTTGTCAGCTGAGTATACGTCTTTCCAATTGGGATATCTCTGATGAAGAGGATCCCATTAAAATTTCATTAAATTTCTTCCGTACCATAGATAATGGAAACAAACATTATGGATGTAGGGACATGCAAGTCTGATGCAGGTTGGCTAGCCTAGATTACTATGTTTGCCCGGTGGACTATCAAAGCCACAAACAACCACGGCTGTGTGGGGGAAAAGCCGTCTTCTTCCGTAAGTCATGGGGATGTGAGCATACAGGGGCTGCCTGGTGGAACCCAAACTCCTCATCAAATTCAGTTCACAGCATTGGCCATATTACCAATTAGACAACCAAAACCGATGGCCCGCAGAGGGGTGTCTAGAACCTCAAATTCTGTGTGACTTTTTCAACTTCGGCAAGTGCTCAAAAGGATGGAAGAAAATTCCCCTATGTGTATGCCTTTTCCCTCCTTTGCTCACATCATGAACTATGTTTCTCCAATAGATCCTTCTGCTCCAGACTCTCTCCTGTCACTCTCACATCAACAACCTGATTTCTCCCCTCCAATTACTAGATCAAAAACCCAAACCTCTGCTGGTTCTCAGACCATTGCCCCCTTGCTGAGGTAGCAGGTACTGAGGTACCCTTCCACCCACTCACTCCTCTCTTCTCCTGTCAGTGCCCACACCGGGTCCCACCAGGTCCTCTTACCAGCTAACCCAAAGCTCAAACCAGCTGAGGAGTGCCCTCAGACGCCTATCCAAGTTGTAATGAAAATGGCCTTTAAAGTTGCTTTGTCATCACTAAAAACAGGTTACTAAGAATTTAATGTCCCTCACAGGCTTTTTGGGATACTCACTCCTGTCTTCCCATCTGCTCTACCTGTTCTACTGCTCACGTTTTGTTGCAAGGAAAATTCCAAACCCTTTTCCCATTATTCTTTTTTTTTTTTTTTTTTTTTTAAAAGAACAATTTGGTTTATTGCAATATTGCTGGAATAGCAAAATATTAGAAACAACCTTTATGTCTAATAGGTAGCTAATTATCATTTTTACTGTCATAAACTGATACCAACATGATAATCAGTAACATAGCTGAATGTATAATCCATCCTAGGTTACAATATAACATTAAACATAATTTTAAACATAGGAGTTTTAAAGATGATTTCAATCAAGTTGGGAGAATTAGTACATTGATATAAATTTTAGTTAATTCCCCAAATGAGGGATGAGAGAGATAGTTAGACATTTTTCAGCTTTCAAAGAACAATTTCCTTTAGTTTTAACAATCTTTACATAGAATATAGTAGACAAGTTATCATATTCTTGTTTCCTATTCTTTGTGATTGCTTTCATGGATAGTTCTAAGATGAACTGATCTGAAGGAGAAGAAGAGGAATGATAGTATAAACAACATAGAAGAAATGTCAGAAACATGACCAAAAAATATAGACTAAGAATCTTTGGCTTAAAACCTAGGTTAGAAAATGTGAAAAGGGAGAAAATATTATTTGCTTTTGTTAGACAGACACAAGTAATTGTTTGGCAGGAGAAGATATGACTAGGAAAGTTTAGTATTTCCCAGTATTCTGATGACTTCTGTAAAAATGACCTGCTTTGCATTAAGGGAATATAGGAAGTAGGATTTGAAAGAGAACCTACTATTGCTGCATAGACAATGAAAATTCCTACAGAAAGGATAATATGGTATTGAAAATGTTTAGTGGGAAAGACTGTTCTTAAAGGAATGACCAATGAATGTATTGCAAAGCTTGTTTCCCATTATTCTTTTATATCTCTTTTTCCTCATTCTCAGAACCACAGAACTGCTCTCACCCCCCGCCTTCCCCGTCTTCCCCTCTGTACCAGGCCCACAGAAAAATCTGAAATGGCCTTCTCCAGAAGTCTTCATCGTGGCTGACTTTAGGACTTTCAGCAACAAAGTCCTTATAAAAGAGTTCAGTGTACATAAACTTCCTCTTTTCGTGTTGCTCTGTTATACTTGGCCACTGGCTGGAAAAATCAGCACTTCTAAGCTAGACACCCCCTTACTAGTTTTTCACAAAATATGTGAACAAGGCCTCTGGCCTTGAGCTCAGGCTTCCAGAGATGGCTATATTTCCAAGATAAAGAAGTTACCAACTGGGCTCCATGGTAACAGCTGGCAGGGAGAAAATAAAAGAGAAGAAAAAAGCTCTCCCCCTCCCAGATGTCCTTAAAAAGTTATCTTTCCCAGAGAAGAGGAAAATAAAAACAGAACCAAAAACTGCTTTTTGTGAACTTCTGCAGACTGTAAATTTCTGAGTCTTTTCTCTTACATGTTGGGTACAAAATTCTGAAACTACCTAAACTTGGGATTCAGGGGATTAATTGATTACAATAGAAGCAATGCCCTCTATATCCGGTTGCAACCAAATAGGACTGTTTCCCTGTCTTCGGTGCTATCTTAGGTGCCTTGCCTTGTCCATACCTACAACAGTATAATTCTATATACTTAAACATTGTTTATTCATAGAATTATCAACAGATGTGATTAATTATGTAATGGTGCAGATGTTTCCCCGAGTGCTCTATCATGAGGCAGGATCATTTAAATTTCAAATAGGGGGGCATACAACCCGGTTCTGCTGGCAACCTGTATCTTGCACTTTAGCCATCCTATGAGGAATAGTAGTTGCTGCAGAGGTGGGCACAGGTACCACTGCCCTAATCCATGGGACACAACAAATGACCCAATTAGAAGCAGCAATACACCAAAACTTAAAGATATTAAAAAACCACCATCACAGCTTTACAAGAATCTTTAACCTCTCTCTCTGAAGTTGTTTTACAGAACAGGCGAGGGTTCGACCTCCTCTTCATGAGAGAAGGGGCCTTTGTCCTGCATTGAGGGAAGAATGTTGTTATTATGCCTACCATACTGGAGTTGTAAAAGAATCTATGATTAAATTGAGAAGAAGCATTGAAGAGCATCAACAAGAGAGAGAGGCCCAAAAAGGGTGGTTTGAGTCTTGGTTCACAGAGTCCCCCTGGTTAACTACGCTTTTATCAGCCCTGGCCGGTCCCTTAATAATCCTCACATTATTGCTAACTGTAGGACCCTGTTTGCTCAACCGTGTAATTTCCTTTCTCCAAGCTCAAATTGGACAAGTTAAACTTATGGTAATCAGAAATCAATATACCACACTAGCAGACATAAAATGTGACATCCCCAATGATCACTATTATTATTTAATGTAACCAAAAGAAAGTGGGGAATGAAAGGTAAATAAAATAGGTAATTGTCACTTCCAGTTTTACGGTATGCTTAACAAAACACTGTTGATATCTTGAGAACTGTTTGCTAATCTTGTTCCCTGAATGTGCTGTACCAACTGCAAAACTGCAGAATGTACTCCCTCACCCATTTGCACGCAAACTACCCACTCGCCCTGACCCATCAATAATCTTCCCTCCCTGCCCTCTCCAAGGAAAGTATATAAGCTCTGCTTAAGCTGTTCTCAGGGCTCTCTCCTCTATTCAAGGGAGCTCTGAGCCCCAGCATGCTGGACCCCCATAAACTTTTGGCTGTTGCATTAGACAGTCCCTGGTAGTCTCTTCCTCCGATGCTCGCCTGACATTTACATTGGTAAAATAATAAGTGTGACCATTGCTTCTGTGTCCAAATGTACAAATTAATATTGGGGGTACAAATAGGTGTACCCTGTGATATGAATATAGAGATAATGCATGAATAGGCAATACTGTGAATAAATAATAAAATGGGTTCCAAATTTAATAATGGATTCAATTGATATCTGAAAATATACAGGAAATCTTATATTGATACACATACATTCATTCCAACCAGTTATACATCTAAACGTTATATTAGGATTATGGTTTGTCATGAAAAGTGTGTGAGTTTTGCTTCAAAACTGATTATGAAAGTTGAAAATAATGTGTTTGGAAAGAAGTCTCATGAAAAGACCAGACAAGAAACCTGGAGGAATCCATGTGTTCTGAAGCAGGAAGTTATTGAAAGTGAAACAAATGCCTATAAGTTTGCTAATTTGTGGATGAAATATATATCCTATGATGTGCATAAATTGAAGAAATAATAATGTACCAGTGTTGAATAAAAATGAACGTCCAAATACACATCATGTCCCATAGTAATCTACTTGCATTGATGTTAAACTGGGTCAGTTACTGTACAAATATTAGTATTTGTATGCAACATTAACTGAAGTTAGTTTTCAGTACTGGAAACAAATATGTATTTCATGTGGATGAATATTTCTGAGAATAATCTTGTGAATACTTGATTATAAATCCATATACATGAACATGAATGAATTTAGGGAGTGTATATAAGACACATATATTTCATATTTTGAAAAATCTGGAGAATAAATATATATATATATATATATATATATATATATATATATATATATATATACAAAAAAACACACTCAGAGACATTAAATTACCAATATATATGCCAATCGAAATTTATCATGAAATATATATCATCAACAGATGCAAAAATATTTCTTTTACTGAACATGGATTTATGTTTAATGTTGTTCAACTAGGAAGCTCACCCATAGGTTGAATTTTAAGATCCAACAGGGTTTAGGAGGAGTGATTTCTTCTCATAATTTGTATCTGCCAAGTCAGCCACCTCACAAGAATGTACATGTGATACCAGGTAGGATTCTATATGTGCATATAAAATTACATGTTCTGAATAGGCTACAGAGAAAGGGAGACAGGAATTTATATATTTATTAACTTTAAAAACACAAGGAGAACTATTTCAATTAAAAATTAACTAGATTTATAACACCTACCCTTCATAATGCAAATGGCAAGTCCAACTATACACCATGCCTTTTTTGAACTGCTTGTATTTCTATTCTGTTTGGGTTAGTTTTCTCCATCATATTAGGATTAGCAGTCAGAGTCTAGTAGTTTATGAGTTACTGTCAGGGATTAAGTATTTTGAATGGAAAATTGGAAAATGAATCTAATGTGTATGCATATATGTGCTACACAAAAATCTTCCCACTCTCATCCACAACAATGCCTTGACATTAACTTCGTCCCAAGTAAGACACAATTAGAGGAGAAAAGTTAGAAAATCTGTGAATGCATATGTGGAATGGAATATACTCAGGAGTTCACAACCTTGGAAGTGGTAGAGCAGTTTCCAAAAGTAAGGCACATGGTAAACACTCCACAAACATGGAGCTCTGCTGGCCTAAAGACTTTTTGATAAACTGCCTCTGAGGTTGGGCACTTGAAATATATGTTGTTGTCAGTAGCTTTAGCTTACTTTCTAGTGAGACCATCAAAGCTGGGTCTGCATCTATGTGACCTGGAGGACATTGTTTCTAATTTTCCAATGAACATGAGGCAGCAGTGCGAATACTCTCTTTGTAGTTAAACTATGGCCACTGGGAGCTAAGTGACTCACCGTGTGAACTGTGAAGCCATTTGGTCCTCCTCCACTTTTCGTGGTGGTTCTTGCTGCTGCACTGGGACTTTGGTATTTTCTTCATGAAATACAAGGAGATCAACTGGGACACAGTGCTGGAGGGAGTTCTGTCACATGTGGAGCTCACGGTCTGCATGTGAATGCACCAACCAGGATTTTATCCCACATGGGTTGCCCCTTTGTCCATAGCAACCTGATTCTGAACATTGCCTTGAAATCTCCCTATATAAAAAGATGCCTTTACATGGAAGGTTCTCCTGGCTGTACCATGTCAGTCACAAGCCATTTGGAAGCAAATGGCAGATCCACATAGCCCCACCACACATATTTTATCACACACCTTCACACCACTGCTCTAGGCCCACTAATTTGCAGGTTCCAACTTACTGGCATCTCTGTTCTACACAATATTCATGAAACCCAGTCAGTCAAGGCACTGTCTGATACACTCATGATCAGCAATAGGACATCCAAAGATTCTCCAGTGCCACCTGGTAATGGGAATTTCAAAAATTTCATGGTGTTTATCTAGCCATTTTTCGAGGATGAAGTTGGAGGAACGTTGGGTTTCAAAAACCATTCAATGTTGAGGAAGCTTATTTCAATGAAACTCTGGAGAACTCTCATAGGCAAGGCCTCCCAAAGAGTGGACAAAAGGTGACATGAAGCCAGTCCAATTGAAGTCTACAATGTGAGGTACATGTGTGTTTTAACTCTCAACTATGGCTGCCAAGACTTTAAGAAGAAAATCATGGATTATCTTGGCTGAGATTCCCAGTGCTCTGTGGCCTTGATCTAAGTTTATAAGGGCTATTTTCATGCGTGGCCTCCTAAAATCCCAACAAAACTCATGGCAATTCTTCTCTGAGGTCAGTTCCAGAACTCAGTCTCTATGTGGATTCACACCAGAGTTCAAGCCCAGGTAGACCCAGTGATTTCTTCCAATCGCCACACAAATGACCAAAATTTAAACGAAAACACTCCCATATGGCCCTCATCTTTTCCACATAGACACTCATCATAACCTCTAGCTGGAGGTTTCTATGAGGGGCGCTGGACAAGACAGTGTCCAAAATAAGCTCCCTTGCCCGTCATTTGCCTAAAGTCAGGGTGGCCTGGAAACCCTTCCTGTGAACCAGGAGTTATCAAATAGGCCTACCATTATTACTGTTCCACTTCTCCAATTTGAGGCCTACTGACTGTGGGGTTTAGATTCTTCATGTGGATTGGGGTCATGAGAAAACCCAAGCACCAATGGGCTAGACTCTGAAGGGCTTTGAAGAACTCATTTGACCCAAAGATTCCTATTCTCACCTTATGGAGGTCAGGAAACTTACAGAGGAAGGCGAGAGACTTCATCCATAATGAATGCTCTTTTGGCCATTTTGGTTTTGGATGCACACATGGCATCTTTCTTTAGATCCATCAGGTGCTGAGAATCTAAGCCACAGCCTCACACAGGGCCAACAGGCTGATTCAGACACATCCCTTTCGAAATCAATTACTCAAAGAGGGACAGGTGATGCCCATTCATTTGCATTAGAGAACTGTTTTATTCAGGCTTCACAACGGGGTGGCCTTGGCAAAGACCTTCCTGACATTTAGTGCTATAGAACAATAGGTAAGCAAAAGTCCCAAAGCAGGGTTTCTCCACTGAGACTTTTCCTGGTAACACTGATATCTGAGTTTTCTGAGATTCTCGCCATTCCCTTCAGCTATCCAGTACATGGCCAAGTCACAGAGCTTGGAGGTGGTACCTATCTTGGTCACAAAATCATGAGCCTATTCTGGAGAGTGGCCAGAATTCAGGAAGAAAACAGGAACTTAGGAAGATTGCAGGTCTTGCCCACAAATAAGGCAATCCACTGTCCTTTTATAAATTGGGCAGCGTGAATGTTGGGAAGCTTTCTCCTAGACAGGACACATCCATTGTTGCATTTTCTTTTGTAATGTCTACACTCACGGACAAAGTGGGATACACAGACATAGAAACACTTGCCTTGTCAAATGACTTAATAGAAACAGTCCACTCCAAAACAAACAAACCAACTTTCCTACGTATTCTCAGAACATGAGACAAAACCACAAACCCACACTCATTCCCACAAATGCACCTCCTTCCCCCAAGAAGGTCTGTTACTAACCGGAGTGTCCTCTGCCTGGTGAGCCATTCTTTGTTCACCCGAAATGGCCTGTCTGTTCTCAAATCTGGACTCCTTGGCCCACTCTGTGAAGTTGTCAGGAGCCAGCTTTGAGCCGCCACTACCTGCTTTCTCAGGAAAGACACCTCTTCAGATTTTTTCTGGCATTTGGCCATCTTCACATCTGTAGGTACCAAGAAAGACTGACTCTTTCCATGATAAATCCAAACAAGTGAGATCTCTGTGACTGTTACTGGGCCTGGCCCTGGGTGCCTGGTTTCCGGGATCCCAAGTTCAGAGAGTTCCATCCCAAAGAAGTGAGGTAGGCCACTTCCTTCATGAACTGAATGAGCTCACAGCCTTGGCAAACACTTTGTCCTAACAGTTTCTTCCTAGGGTCCCATGAGATGGAGGCTGCCCCTACTTCCTGTGACACTTTCACAAGTTAGAATGATATATCAACCATAGGTACTCGGGGAGAGATCTCCACACAGGCTTGGTTTTGTCCATTTTGTCTACATTAAAATGCGAGAGGCTTATTCAGACACATCTCTTCATCCTGACAAGGTTATTTGCCATGGAAAATGACTTTTGGTCTCTCAGGTCCTTCATAGCATTCTATATCTTCTTCAGGGATAATTTCTGCATGGATCTTTGAGATTCTCAGCAGGTGGAAGATCCCCTATATTCCTGTATTGTAAGACCAACTCTATCCCTGCACTGCTGTAAAGTTAGATTGAGGGAACAGTGTATGGTTAGTGTTAATATCATGTTCTATTTGGGTTAGGAATCATTCTGCTGGATGAATAATGGTATTGGGAACCTGAGATATTTACAAGAATATATAGCTGAAATATAAGTATGGAAACAGAAATCTAGGGAAGACTTGAAGCCAAGTAGGACATTGGGCCCTTGAGTAGCATACTTTGCTTTGAAATATATTCTGCACAGATGTCTCAGATAAATCGATATACAATGAAATAGGATCTTATACACTGGATGATTGAATAACATACAGAATATCCAATAAAAAAGGGATAGTCTGTAGGATTAGCAAGATAGTCAGTAGATTTAGAAAGAAGAGTTAGTATAGCATTTGTACCAAAAGTTCTTTACAAATAAGGTTTCGGGTAGAGAGTGAATGTAAATGTCAGCACAATGACGAATTGGGGAAAATATGTAGGAAAGCAGATATAAATAGAGACATTAGGAAGTCAGTAAAAGTATAAAGTGTGTAATTTGTTTAGACATTTTCAACGGTTTGAGTCTGAATATATAATCTTAGGCAGAAACTAATATGTTGTCACAAATTGGATTGACTTTTGAGAGCATTAGGTAACCAGGACATGGATGTTTTTATTAATCCATGCTCACTTTTTATTTAGGCTTTGGTAAAATCATAAGTGTGACCTTTGCATTTTGTGTCCAGAATATTATTGTGATAAAATGTATATGTAGATCAGGTGACATGAGTATTCCTTCCACCATTTCTGGGAGCACTATTTTGAAGAAATATAAATTAGTATTGGGGGTACAAAGGGGTATAACCTGTGTCATAGAATATATTGATAATGCATCAATTGACCATCATGTGAATAAATAATATAACTGGTTCCACTTTAAATAATGGATTGAATTGATATCTGAAAATATAAAAGAAATCTCACATTGATATACAATCATTCACTGCAACCAGTTATACATCTAATGGTAATATTATGGTTGTGGTTTATCCTGAAAGGTGTGTGAGTTTTGTTTCAAAAGTGATTATGGAAATCAAAAATAATGTGTTTGGAAAGAAGTCTCATGAAAAGAATAGTCAAGAAACCTGTAAGAATACATGTGTTCTCAAGCAGGAAGTGATTGAACATTATATATCATACTATATATAATGTGCATAAACTGCAGAAATAGTAATGTACCGGTGATGAATAAAAATGAACATCAAAATACACATCATGTCCCATAGGAATCTACTTGCATTGATGTTAATCTGGGTCAGTTACTGTAGAAATATTAGGATTTTTATGCACCATTCACTGAAGTTACTTTTCAGTACTAGGAAAAAAGTATGTATTTAAGTTGGATAAATATTTCTGAGAACAATCTTGTGAAAATTTGATTATAAATCCACATAAATCACAAAAAATTATGAACACAAAAGTCACATGGACATTAAAATGTAGCAATATATATGCCAATTTAAATCCATCTTGAAATATATATCATCCACTGATCCAAAACTATTTATTTAATGAACTTGAATTTATGTATAATGTTGTTCAGCTAGGAAGCTCCCCCATAGATTTAATTTTCTGTTCCAACAGTGTTTAGGAGGAGTGATCTCCTAAATGTGTATGCAAATATGTGCTGCACAAAAATCTTCCCACTCTCATCCAGAACAATGCCTTGATATTACCTTCACCCCAAGTAAAACACAGTTGGAGGACAAGAGTTAGAAAATCTGTGAATACATATCTGGAATGTAAAATGGTCAGGAGTTCACAACCTTGCAGGTTGTAGAGGAGTTTCCAAAAGTAAAGGACAGGCTTGATAGACCCAACCTGATCTTTTATTAGAATTGGGAGCCATCTTGCCAGAAAGCCGTGAAAAGATAATTTGGGCTTTACTATAAATTACTGCAAATTCTGAACCTGCTTGGAATGCGTGCCCGTGCCTTGAACTCATCCATGCCTGGCTCTCTGACCAGATAACAGTGCTCTCTGAAACATTAGTGACACCTAATAAATATTGGCCTTCCCAGGACAGACAACGACACTCTCTGAGTCTCTAATGGTCCTCATAATTTCTGATGTTGGGGCCAGCAAAAAAAATGTAAACTACCATTAGTGTGATGCTTTCAAAGTTCTGTTATCTGTAACCCCCTTTTTGTGTAACTTTCTGGGCTATATAGCTGGGCTGTAGGAAAGGTGGTGTTGCTGTCTTGTTCCCGCCATTTTTGGAGGGAGAGGCAGCCTGGCCGGTTTTAATAATAAGCTTGCCTTAATTTGATTTTAATTGGAGTCAGTGGTCTTTTCTTGCATCCTAGTCCAACATTTTGGAGTTCCCCAGTGAGATGACCCTGCCCGACCAGATCACAAGGCCAGACTGCTGAAAATTCTGAAGCTGGCCTTCCCTCCAGGGCTACGGGCTGGGGAGCCACTCTAGGGGGTGCACAACTTGAGATGTTCCAAGGCCTTGGAGTGAACCGTCGGTCTGGGGAGCACTGCAGTGAACCACCGCACTGAAACTATTAGCAAGCACCTGGTGGAGGAGGCCTCCATAGGTTAGTGGCACCTTGGTAACATCTTATATCTGGTTAAGGGAGATCTCTTCTAATGACAGAGAGGTGGCCTGGGGAGGCTCACATACACTCCTGTCCAGGACAGTAATGAGAATCGTTCTGTCCTCTGTTCCGTTCTGTAGGGAATTCCTTTCAAGGTTAGAGAGGTGCCGAGGAACACGCACGTGCTCCTACCCCAGAGCTTTAGCAAGACGTTGAATTGCTCCTCTGTTTTTCTGTTTTGGCACCGGGATTCTGTTTTTTTTTTTTTTTTTTTTTTTTTTGTGTGTGTGTGTGTTTTGTTCTGTATTCTATATGTTTTTTTGTTTTTGTGCATTTTGTTTTGTGATTTCTGTGATAAAATCTTAAGGATATTGAACGTGAAAATGGGTAACAAAGCAAGTAAGCCTGACACCCCTTTGGACTGTGTTTTAAGGAACTGTGATGAACTTTACCACCATTTGTTAAGCAGAATGAGAGAAGCCCCTAGCTGGCTGCCTGGAGCACACCCAGTGCAGATGGCAATGCCTGCTGGGGAATGAAGAACTGAGTATCTCCCAGCATCTGCCAAAGCCCTGTTTATTCAGGGAATTCCCTCCTTCGTTCCCTGCACTGTAAGGATAATGCCGCCTCTGTCTTCTTAAAAAAAAGAGAAAAACAAAAAGGGGACACTAAATGCAGTAAAGTCACCATGGAGACACTTTATTTTACATTTCAGGTTGCTCCTCTGTGAAAACATTTGGTCCCCTTGTGGGGACATCTGTGGTGCCACTGGGGAAGCAGATTTTTCTCTTATTTGCTCTGTTTTAAAGGGTTCTGTCTGTCAGCCATTGTCTGGAGTTCATTTCTGCCTGTCTTGTGCCTTTTTTCTGGCCCTTTAAGACATGTGCAATAATGTGTTAATATTATAAATTGTTTCTTGGAAATGGTCTTAGCTGAATTTGTGTCTAAATGATGATGTTTCATTGTACCAATCTGGTATCTGAATGGGTTTTTGAAGCATTTCACAATCTTGCAGTTAAAAGTCGGGTTTAGGTAATTGTTTAGTTTATGGTTTCAGATAATTCATGCCAGAGAACATAAATACTTAGGATGGAAAACTAAAGAACTCTACTTCCAAGTTGGCAAGTAACTTCCCAATCATTCAGACTTTTTTTCACCAATTTTAAATTAGGTAGCCTGGGAAAATGTCACTGTGTGTACCAGTGCATTAATTTGGACAAGGATACTAAATCATAGTATGATATCTGTTGACAAAACAACTTGTGAAGATATAAAATTTTGTGAATTGTATCTTAAACTTGTATCATAATTTTCAACATCCTAACCTGAAAATAATGGTTAAAATACCTTAGGCCTAAGGTTTCTGCTCAGAATAGCCATTTTTTCCTGCTTCTTCCAGACATCAGCCAGGGATTATTTTGAAATGCAAATGAAAGAAGCCTGTAAGCTTAGTAGGAGACTTATTTGAGGCCTAAGGAAAAAAAAAGTAAAATGTATGGTATTTACTTATTACTGGCCAGTCATTTTTTCTAGGACTCATATTTTTTTTCTTAGATTCTTTATTTATTTTTTGAGCTCATGATTTTGCTCCTACAGACCTAGGTTAATGTTTTTCTGATCAGTAATATCTTTGACCAACTGTGGAATTTTTAAATCATTGCAGTGGAGATTTCACCTGTTAAAAGCTACAAGGCCTTCACTTTTATTATGTGTGCACAATTTGTTATGTGTTGTATGTCTATATATGTATACATATGTCCGTATATCATATATATGATACACAAATTAACATATATAAGGAGCACTCATATTACAAAGCACTCATAAAAACAGTTTTAAAAAGTGGATCCAAAGATCTTTAATTCACGTGATTTAAATGTTTCAATTTAAATTGGGTAAACTGATAAATATAAATTTCTTTAAATTTAAGCTTACAAGTTTTTCTAGGTGTTCAAAAATCTAATAAAGTATTAATGTCTACAAAAGGTCTAATATGCCTATGTTCCAGGACTTTTCTTTCAATCAAAAAAATGGCTTACACTGTTCAAAACATTTGTCTAATATTTTGATAAATAAGTAAAGTAAATTTGATATGGGATTACTCATTCATGAGTACTTTTGTTTGATATCTGATTGATATACTAAGGTCTGTATAAGTTTGTACTAAAGTCTGTATAAGATTGTAAAAATCAGTCATGTGTTAAAGAGACAAAAATTTCTTAAATATAAGTTTACCCATAACATTTAGTTTATTAAGATTTAAATTTTCTAGAGCAGGCAACCATAAAAATTAAACAACTGTTTAATTAAGAACTGTTATTTTAGAGCACTGTACTGCCATTTCTTTAAAAGCTAAACTTGGTTAATGTAGAAACATCAATGTAATTGTGATGCTATTAATGTGCTCATATCTTCCAGTTATAAAACTCTATAAGGTAGAAACTTTAAAAGAGCATTATATCAAGCAGGTGTTCTGAAGTTGTATGGTAAATAAAATATATATTGGGGATTTATTTACCTGTTATCAATAATATATGTAAAGTTTTATGTTACTTTTTACATTGTGGAACAATTTAAATGTATTTTTAAGTTAATGAGACCCTAATCTATGTAAAGGTTAAAATCTTTCAGCCGTACTTTAATTCATGTTTTAAATGTGATATCATATGGTGTGAGCTAATGTTCATGTGACCTCAAAAAATTTATGTAAACTTTGTAAAATGATATTTAAAAAACAAAGATCAGCTTTAGAACTAAAGCATTTAAGGTTTATAAGGAGCCCTGCTTACCTGAGATAAGACTCTGTGTCCCATCTTACTACATGTGAGAATGACTACGAAAGCAGTAGGTCAGATTTTATTTCATTTAAAGTTATGTTCAAATTTTTTTTTCTGTCAAGATTACTAGGATCTCAAAAAGATGATATAATATATAACTCACCCAAAAAATTCAGGGTA